>NC_044346.1:21636961-21728772 GCF_007364275.1 Archocentrus centrarchus | reverse complement strand
TAAAAAAATTCTAATGTGCTTATATTTTTAGATTATTTTCTTACATTGGAGGTGCAACTGTAATGTACTTGCATGTTTTTTTTTATCACACAAGCGCTTTTTTAACTACAAGTCACACGCATATCCTTAGACTGGGGGAGGAAGCCAGAAACCCAAAGGAAACCCACCCAGACCCAAAGACAAGATTGCAAACTCCACAGAGAAAGGCCCCTACCTTTTGAACCAGAAACCTTATTGCTGTGAGGCGCTAGTGCTAACCGCTGCACCACTGTGCCACTCTATTATAGAGCTCATGTCTGTGTCAAGGCACCCTCAGACCTCTGTATGACCTCTGTTCCTTTTGTGCACCATATATGATCATTCCCATGCTGTTTGACTATTTCACTGGTATTTCAAAGATTAGCCGTTGTCCGTCTCTGTGGGAATACAGGCAATTCTCGTGACAGTGTCCAAGGGCTCCCTTGAACTCCAATTAAAAAAAAAATACACACAGATATGAACACATTCCCTAAAACCACCTTTTTCTTTGTTTTGGATCTAAATCCAGGTCAAAGTTAACGCAGAACAGTTGATGGTGCCAACATTTTATATGCATGTGTTCATTTTGTGTGTTTATTTGTCACCCAACAAAGCTCATAGGTGACATGAGATTTCTGCTGCCACTATGATTGTGCCATTGCCCTGCAGTTTTAAGAATGGCCCTGTGCTACCTCCTACATAGACACATACACATATTTCCTACCTACACACAGTGTTATTATTGTCATCCATCCCTCTTGTGAGCTGTGACTTCCATCAAGCTTGCTATTGTCAGCTTTTCTTTAAGATGGAAAAAACCTCTATCTCTCAGCTGATGTATGGCCCACCCATACAGGCACTTGACTATACCCATCCATATTACCGCTCTAAATGGATTTGCTGTGTGTATGTATGTGTATGTATATATATATATATATGTGTGTGTGTGTGTGTGTGTGTGTGTGTGTGTGTGTGTGTGTGTGTGTGTGTGTGTGTGTGTGTGTGTGTGTGTACATATAATGAAGAATTATATCACTGCCTGAGTGTCACTGTCACCCCGGATCGGACATGAGACACTTATTTCTCAACCCACACACAATGGAGTGGTGTTCTTGTCAATGTAGTCCATACAGGGCAATTTTATGCACATGGCATATTTATGCCAGGGTTATAGAGAATATATATATATATTTTTATCTATCAGTTCTCACCTTCTATATAAATATTAGCTTCTCCTAGCTGAAGTAGTGCTTCTTCTGCATGCATGAGAGTGCTGTTCTGCTTTCACACGTTTTGATAAGTGGCTTCACTTTCTATATGACCTTGGTTTATTGTCCATGGGCCAGAGAAGTTATTAAAATGTTTCTGTGTGTGCTTTGTCTGTATAGATAGTGATGAAACAGAGCTGTGTCTTGCATGTTAAGATGCAGAGAAAGCGCAGAGTGCTTTGTGGGAGAGAGTGCGTAGTCCTTTGTAGAAAATAGATAATTGCAATGTTATTTTTATGGTTATTTATGTTTTATCCCATTCAGCAAGTATAGGTGGCCTGACATGCACTGCCTTCAGTACTAATATAGAGCAGAATAGTCAACCCATCATAATTTCTAGGGCATCAATACTGCAGTTTTCTCAAAGCTGCTGGTGTCACTGAAATATGCACAAAGTTGCCTTTGGTGTTGGTGTCTTCATACACCATTCGTGGCACTATTAGATGCGCATGTAAGCAGGATGGGTGAAAGTGGGGTAATGTACTCGACTGTCAACCAGGAACCTCTGGTTTTGTCTCCCATGTGGGAACTTTGTTTTCACCCGCTGTTTACTTTTTTCTGTGGGTAGGTTATGGTCAGGTATGAGGAGCACAATGTTGTTTTTGAACTGGGCTTTATTTTACCCAAAATTGCTAAACAATTTTACAAATACTCAAATTCAACAAAACTGACCTAACAAATCAGAGACAAAAGGAAACTTAAAATCCTGGCTGATGAGGCCAAAATAGACACACAGACAAATGGATAAAAGATGGATAAACACTAACAAGTTATCTAATTACAAAAGAAAAAAAATGATTTCCATATAGCCTCAATCATACCCAGATGATGTGGCAACACTCAGGATCAATCAGGATTCCCTGTAATTAGACACCTCTATATCACAAGCAAATGTGACATTCGCAGTCTTCTGTCTTCACAGTTTAATATAATAAATTTTCTTGAGTTCAAAAGTGATAATAATACAATGACACTAGACTAAACACAGCTCCAAGTATTCAGGTCCTTAAATTTAAGTAAAAACAGAAGTCTTTCAGTTAAAAATCTTACTAAAAAAAACTACAATATTACTATCAGCAAAATGTAGTCAGCCCTCTCTGAATGAAATGGACTGCAGCTTGGACCATATGCAGTCACATTTATACTAAATTCACTATGACACATTGAAGTACACACAGATGTTAAGATCAGCAAAACAAACTAGTAAAGTAGAATATAAAACAGATTTTCAAACTATTTTACAAACAGTTGTCATCAGCATCAGTAATTTAACTGTCCAAACCATGTTAATTTCAACACAAAGCCCTTAATATATCTCTTTAAGGACTCTTTATGTTCAAACAGTCCTTATAGTAATATATTTAGAGCAAAGTCTACAGTAAGGGAAGTTTGTGTAAAGAGGATGTCAGAGAGGATGGATGGTCAGCAAGATGTCTATATTTTAAAATGGGTGGAGCACTTTCAAAATCCAATTTTCAGCCAGTAGTCAACAGTTTGACTGTTTGTTTTTATCCATAACTGGTTAAATGGAGCCTGTGACTCTAAGACAGATTTTCCACAGATGCATTTTAGGCTTTAGCACTGTTGCCTTTTATTCACTTTGAATGGGGTGACATTGCACTTTGGCAAATTGAATTGTGGATTAACTGCTTTGCTTTGCTCACAGTACTTACGCTGAAAGTTGAGAAAGGTCAGCTTTTTAAGTGCCGGTGCAAGCATCAGATCAAATTTATTTAAATGCGCCAATCAAAACATGTGATGAAAACATCGCTTGAGAGTGTGGTTTCTGCATGTAAGTCTGGCACTAAATGAAAGAGAAGATGATTACTGAAGTAAGTAATCACCATGTTTTATATGAAGAAAGTTTATATAAAACATAACTTGACTCAAGCTAGATGCTAATTGAAGTTTGGCTAATGCTGTGAGCGGCTGGTTGTTGCTATGACATCGAGCCAGCAAGGATACCCCCCCAAAAAACATCAAGCATGCCCACCATCAAGCACTGAGGCTATGCCTACATGTAAGTCTTGCCTGAGGGTGTCAGATTTGAGTGGATCCAAATTTGTTAGGTGGTAGTGTTGCTTACTGAGACATGCATATTTACATATGCGCTGACAGTACACAGCTACCTGCCAAGAAATATAAGCAAAACAACTGGGGGATTTTCTTTTTTATGTGGCAATAAAAGGTACAACAAAAGGAAAACAGTATTTACAACAGTATAATCATAACTAATGTATTTCTTACTTAGAAATTCAGTAAAGGACTGATTACTTGCATTGCAACACTAATATGCTGCTTGTTATGTGTGCTACAGGTAGCTAAAAAGTATAGTGTCAGTGTATTTTCCATCGCAAACTATGTTGGAAAAAAATCCCATCAACTTAATCATTAAAACGCAATGGAGAATTCCAATCATTAGCATCTGTTCAGTATGGGGTGCGGATATTGATTAGATCTTGATCTGTTGATCTGACTTCTAGCATTAGGGCTAAATAAAGTCTATGACATCAGGTTTTAGGGAATATTGACACTTCACAAAGGTAGGGTTATTCCTATTGATCACTTTTGTGATACATTTTTCTCACAGTACCAGTGCCAGGGTGGCTCAGTGGATGAGCAGGCGACCAAATGCCACATGCCAGTGGTGAGGGGAGCCCAGCTTGTTGCCCTTTCCCGTGTGTCTTCCCTTATATCACTCTCCCAACTTTCCCATCTCTCTTTACTGTGCACTATCTAACAAAGGCAAAAAGGCCCAAAAAAATTATCTGTAAAAAAAAAATTTCTCACAGTAAAGCAGTCTGACAAATTGCCTAGTCTCAGTTTCTACTGTTTAACAGTACACATATGCATTAGTAGTGATCACCATATCACCATTAATGTTTTCTATATTGAGTCAAACTGAATATATATGACTGGCAATATACAGTACAGTAAATCTGAGCTCATGATAGAACACTAGTATTCAAATATTGCTAGTACTTTGCACACTTTCATAATATCCCATTCCCACAGAGAGCACTGCAGTAGCGAGTGGAGGGTCTATTTTAAGTGCAGTCAGATAGCTATATGGCATTATGACTATATTTAATAAAAGCCTTCCGAACAGTGAACCACTCCCTGGGGCTATCTACGTTTGACTGGCCATGTCTGTTTCCATTTAATATGAAGTGGCAGACAGAAGACGTGTCATTCTCTTTCCCACTTCCTTTCCTGGGGACATGGATTTAGGAAACAGGGAAAGGAAGAGGAAGAGGGCATTATAATAGTAGGAGTGAGGTGAATGGGACAAGTTAAAATATTTATTTTATTTGCTTCACCCATTCACCTCTGTTATATATGCTTCCCAAAAGGAGCTTCATGTTTATGTCTACATATCATATTCTGCCCTTGAGAAACAAATCATGCTGCATAATTACTTTCTCCATGAAGGATCATTGATCATTTAATTTCACCAATCTGTTCTGTTTTGTTTCCTAATAATTCTAATTCCAGCTATATTTTAAGTATTAGAATTTTTTTGGATGTGTCATGTGGTTTTGAAAGTGCTTGTATTTGGTGCTCATCACGCCACCACCCTCAGTTTTTTATTTCTGTCTTGCCACTGCATAACAATTTCTAATGCTAACTCCTTCCCCCTCGCATTACGCCCGAAGGCTATACTCACGATGTAGCGGTGAATAAAGTACAGTGGTACGCAGGGCATGGCAAAGTGGATGACTCAGTACTAGTAGCTGTAAAGGCAACCCTTATGTATGCTGCACAGTATGGACTTCAACTGAGCAGCTTTGGTCTGCCTACCCACTACTGTGTGGTGTGGGCCAATACTGCTCCACAACATGAAATATCCATGAGTCAGGTTGGGCATACAGATGCCACTGTACCTGCTGAGCCCCTTAACTGGGGGGAATGCCTATGAGTATGCCTATCCTGAAGCCAGAGAGACAGAGAGAGTAAAGGGAAAATGCATCTGTAATCTTGCTGTATGATTGCAGAAAGTGAGTAAGTATTGCATTGTTGGGATTCAAGTGCCCTTGAAAGTGCTGTGTTTAAAAATAGGAAAAAAATGGTTAAAAAAAAATATGTATATTAAATTTAATAAATTTACCCCTGAAAAAGACCATCACATATCATAATAAACAAGCTGACAACCGTTGCTGAAACTAATAAGAGAACCAAAGAATTAATTCTTTTTAAACTATAAAGCCGAAAGTGAAATGATCTGAGCCACTCTAGAAACTGACTGAAAACAAGCTGAACAGAAAAGAATTTTTTAAAACAAAATAAACATTAATAAAATGTCTGATAGAACTATAACTGTGGGGTGCTTAAACATTTAATTATTTTCATTAGATATTTAATCAGAAATACAAGGAGTGCAGGTGTCAAGGCTGCTCTTGCTGCATACAGCAGGTGAAAAAGGTTTTCACAGGACTCTTTGCAGTATTGTGAAAAACTAAGTATACCCTTACTGCTTCCACTGCAGTTAAGAGGGGTAAATAGCAGCCAGGTGCTGCAAATCAAATGCATTTTGGCAGTTTGCTAGTCTGGAGCATTCAGGTGTGTGTTAACACAATGCTACAACTTTCCCAGGAGTGGATGTCCACCAGCAAATTCACCCCAATGTCAGACCTTCCAGTGCTCAGAGAAACTGCAAAGGTTAGGTTTTGAAGAACCATAAGGCTTACAGAACTGACAAAACCAAAGTAGAGATGTTTGGCCATAAATCATAGGGCCACATTTGTCCAAAACCAAACACATATCAGGCATATCGCCACAAACACCTCATACAAACTGTTAAACACTGTGGTGGAGGGGTGATGATTTGGGTTTGCTTTGCAGCCCCGAGACCCCGGGCACCTTGCAGTCATTCAATCAACCATGCACTCCTCTGTATACCCAACTATTCTAGAGTCAAATGTGAGGTCATCTGTTTGACAGCTAAAGCTTGGCCATCATGCAACAGCATGGGTTATACAACATGACAATGACCCCAAGCACACCAGTAAATCTACAACAGAAAAAGAAAAGAATTGAGGTGTTGTAGTGGTCCAATCAAAGTCCAGATCTCAATTCAAATGAAATGCTGTGACAGCACCTTAAGAAACCCGTAAATAAACTCATGCCAGCAAACCTCAAAGAACTGAAGCAATGTTGTAAAGAGAACTGGCCAGAATTTCTCCATGACAAAGTGAGACTGATCATACATGATCATACAGTTATACAGAAAATGATTACTTCAAGTTATTGCTACCAAATGTGGTTATACAAGCTACTGAATTGTGGGTTGTACATAGACTGTATAGAGTCCTGCGAAAGGCTGTTGTTTTTTTACATGACTGTATGTAGGTGTTTGTGTGGTAGGAGGTGTTTAGCAATGAAAGTATCAAATCAGTATGGTAATATTACCCATATGATGAAGCATGTAGAAGAGGGAGGTTGAAAAAAGCAGCAGAATGGATAAAGAGAAAGAAGAAGTCTTAAGAAAAGATAGATGGCATGGCAGAGAGGTAGACTGAAAGGTAGAGAGTAGCAGTAGGCAAGAGAAATGGTTTGCAAGAAATTTAGAATAAGGAGGGGAATGAGGACTTGGGAGGGAGGCGTACAGGAGGGGAGGTCAGAGGGGAGAGCAGCAGGTACGGTGTACATCTGTCACCTTCTGCTCCTACGGGCCAAGAATGCCCAGGAGGAGCAGGAGAGGAGGAAGAGGAGCAGGAGGCGGCACAAGGAGCAGAATGACACCAGCATGAGGAGCATTACTAAACAGGCCTACCTTTATTTTGAAGCTGACTTCAAGAAATTTCTAACCACTTCATCTAAAGTAGCTCTGAAATGCTAAAAAGCTTGCCTCTGAATGGAATGTAATCCATATTGTTTGGTATCTCAGAATGCATATGGTACAGTAGCGGAGTATTTTTTCCTTGAAATGTTCTTATATTGTAAAGGAAGACAGAGCACAAAAAGAGGTGAGAGAAAAGGACCTTAAGAAAGGAGGTGAAGCTAAGAGAAAAGAGAAAACGGCATCGGTGGGAATGGGAGCCACATAGGCACAGTGTTCATGATTCTACTGAGGTTGACGCTGTCCCAGAAACTTATGAATAACATCACTGTGTGTCAGCTGGGCTCTAAGTGTGTGTGTGTCTGTGTCTGTGTGTGTGAGATGAAGCAGAAGAAGTCAGGGGCTTAGCCACTGTCTATCGTGCAGGGCCTTGTCTTCCTAAAATCCGCTGGGATTGTGAGTGAAACAGAAATGACCCAGAAAGCTAGGACACACAGCTGTACAGACGTCAGAATATCAAAGGAGCAACTCAGTTTACATCAGTCTCTGCAGAGGTTGACTTTATCTCCACAAGTCATTTACATGTTTAGTACAATAAAGAGGATAAACAAGTGAGCATCCATCATGTACTTTGTGGATTAGCTTTCTTACATTTCTTATATTTTTAACAATTTATATATATCATGTTATATAATGAGGTGTTATATATGTTATATAATATAATGTTATATAACTGACACACCAGTAAAGTACAGTAGCAGATAAATCTTACATCTGTCTATATCAGCTGAAAATGCCTCAGTCAAATTTTTACAACCCCACCCCCACCCCCACCCTTTTACCTTAGAATATATGCAGAATATATGATTACTGCTATGTAAATAAAACTCAACATGTATTTATTAAAATGGCATGTATTTAACAAAATAGGCTGTTTTGAGAACTGATTCATTGTGACCAGAGTAGGTGGATTTTGTTCTCTTTAGTATCCCTTTTGAAATCCATGAAGTCCCAAAGGATGACTCTTTAATTCAATCAAGTATGATAAGAGCGAATGGTTGTGTGAGGTTATTGGGGGATGGGAAAGCCATACCATCTGTGGCCAGATATGTTTGCATGCGTCTAGCATAAGGTGTAACCAGAGTGTTTATGATGCATGTGTAGTACTGTGTTCCTAATCTGTTACACATCATTAACCATAAGAATGTTCAGAAAGCTGAAGTGAAATTAAGTGACTTTGGTTTGATTTTCAGAATCCACAAAATGCTGAATGATTAAATTCAGCTTCAGTCCTCCAGCAGCCTCATCAGTGTACTGACTGATGCAGTCACATATGGTTGCACTGAGGGAAGGGGGAAAAAAAACGTGGAAAAAAAAGCATAAATGAAACATTTGAGATAATCTTTATTAATGATTCAACCTATTTCTTTTTATTGCTGTTCTCTTTATTTATTTACTGGACCTTTATTGTTTATTCATGCACTAACATTTCAGCAAGCATGTCATTTTGAACTTGAAACAAAACTAATCGCTCAAGGAAAGCAATTTATCGGTTTCAATTTCAGTCCGATACGGCTGAGCAAATCAATGTGCAATATGATAACAGAGGCACAGATTCAGGTCAGTGGGCTTCCACATCCCAATAATCAAAGAGATTGAACTACACTAAAAACTGAAAGATATTATCTAGTTGTGATGGAAGTGTACTAATTGTCTGGGTCATAGGCATGCATTTATTAAAGTACTTTGGCACCAGTACTTCACACTGACACACATATTGATTTTGTGATAGGACATATAAGTCAGCACTAATTTCTGAAAGAATTAGAACTCAGCCCTTAGCACCACCTGCTTTGCAATGCAACCCTGTCCACTGAAATGCTTACAAGCATTGGACATCCACTGACACATGTCTGGGAAAAACCTAAATCAATGGAATGGTTAATTGGAAGTGTGAACGTGCATGTGAGCTTAAATGAAAGTCTTCAGTGTAAATGTGATTCATTGATAGCTATCCAATAACAGATAAGGGCCACTGCAAAAATTCCAGTACAAGCACTGGTGAATGATTAACGACAAGGTGGCTGTGTGTGTATGTAGTTTGCGACTGTTGCATGTTGCAAGATTTGTGTGTGCATGTGTGTGTGTGTGTCTGAATCGCTTGCTAAAAAGCCCAAGACCACTGTGAAGGATCTAACCGTTCAAAATGATCAGTATGAACACATTCATGCTATCGCAGTTGATAAGAATATATGGAATTTCTTTTGTGTTCTAATAATAGAAAAGAAATAGTTTTTATTTCTTATCTTGCTCTCAGTTTTTGTGTTTCATCGTTACCTTCTAATGTAGTCCAACACATAATATAGTCCTCCCTTGCTCCTGCTGTCTCTCTCCTCACCCCCATGTTGGTGGGGTCTGGTTCTCTGTGGTTGTCGGGGGTGGGGGTTTGCCTGGTGTGCCTGTCCTGGTCTCTCCATGAGGTGTGGCTTATCATGGTGGGGCGTGCCATGGCAGCTGTGTGAGGCTCCGTTTTTGCATCTGCTGTGTTGTCTACTGGCTGGGTGGGGTGGGGGGTGGCACAGACGTTGGGGGCGGTACGGCCAGAGGATGGGTGGAGGTTGAGGTCCTGCCAGCTTGGCTTTGGGGGGGACTCTTCCTTTCCTTTTCCCTGAGGGTCCTCCCTGCAGGCCCCTGTACCTGGCTCTCTGGGGACTCTGTTAGGGGCTTGGGTGGGCATCCTGTGGGTCTGGTTGTCCTGTACTGCTGGGCTGGTTGTGCTGGCTGGTGTCTTTCCTGGGCTTTGGGACTGTTCGCTGTCTCTCGACTTGTGTGATGCTGTGGGTTCCTCTTTCTGTGTGCTGCCTGGGTGGGACTGGGATGTGCTGTGTGGCCTCTGCTGTGTCTTGGCTAGGGCCCCAGTCACTGGTGGAGACCTTCCTGCTGTTTCTGGCTTGGCACGCAGGTGCCCACTGTTTCTTGGTTTTTGCGGTAGGTTGCATCCACTTGGGGTTTCTGTGGGCTTATGTGCGTTCTTATCACCACTCTGTGTTATGGACTCTGGTGATTCTGGTGACTTTGATAAGAGTGGTTTTGTTTCTGCTAGTTTCTTAACCTTGTTTAAGTGCATGGATACTCGGTTTCACTGAAATGCATTTTGCTGCCCCTTGAAGGGATTTGGGAAAGATCACACGCATGTCCTCATATGTCCTTACAGATTCACGTGGCACACCACACACACACACACACACACACACACACACACACACACACACACACACACACACACACACACACAATGTATCAAAAGAAAGCCAGGTGACAGTTATCTCAACCTGTAGCTGATGGCACATATGGTATCTCTGCTTCCTACCAGTTTCCATCTACAGGATCAGGGCACCTGTCAATATTTTCCTGAGGCCCTTATGAAAAAAAAATGTAGTCCAACACAATTATCATGTTTTTTTCCTGAATTATGTAAATGTAAGTTGCCAAAACATAGAAACACAGTGGTATTTAAAAACAAAAAAACACATACTATAACACATACTATACTATGAATGGCTTCAAAAATGTCTACTGAATTGACAAAACATTCATCTGACATTACTAAAAGTTTCATTTTTAACTTCTTTCTTTATTTAGTTTGTTTGATTTTATGTCAAATCATGCATGCAAATATTTGCATTAGCAAATTTCTAATTGGCATCTCTGGTGATTTAAACTGCTATCAGATGGGAAGTGGTAAAGAGTACCTCAGTTAAGGAAAAGGGTGTACAGAATCTATAGCATAAGACTAAGTGAGAGAAATTACAGGATGCAGCAGAATAATTATTTTATTTCAATGATCATATTTTCATTTATTGAAACCCTAAAATCTTAGTTAAAAATAACATTTTAATTGGGTCCACAGTTCATGCAGCATGCATGCAGCAAGCTTGGTCTCGTGGGCTACCAATACACAGTCATGCTGTAAGTGAAAAAACGTATTAGCAGTTTTGAAAGCAGTTGTTTCAAGAAAATAGTAGTTCATTAATAATCGCTATGAAGAAAAATGGTCAGCAGAAGGATTCTACCAGCAGGTCAAACTTCTAAAAATCTGAAATGTCTAAGATTTAGATATTCTTAAAGTTGTACTCAACACGTTCTGTGTCCTTAAAAAATATGGTTGTGAAAATGTGTACATATGAAGATATAAGAAGCTGTAATAGAAAACAATAAAAGTTCAGTGTCTAAAATTAGTAATGGCCATTAAAAATACAATATGTATGTGACAAATTTGTTATGTAATATATTATTTGAGAGCTGCACTGACTGTAAATGAAACTTTTCATAAATCTGGTGGAGAAAGTATAATAACTAGACTGTCTGATTTGACTGTATGACTTTATTTTGCTAGCACTAGTTTATGTTTAATAATTGCTCCCATCGCTCTACACTCATACATAAAGTACAGGAGCTCATCCTTCAGTTGATTTATTGGGGTGCTGTTTTATGTTTGTGGCTTCCATCAGTATCCATCAGGACCTTTGAGGTCTAAGCCCATTGCTTGTAACACAGCAGTTCAAAGACAGCATAGAACTATAAGTAACACACTCTTCTGTTCAGCAGCTGCAGCCAGCAGAGACCACAAAGACAGAATCACTCTCCTCTGGTACTGTTTAGTCTCAAAGTCTGTAGTGTTAGATAATTTAGCAGCCCACAATCCAGACTGTCTGTAACTCAGGTCTGGGTCTGGAGCCTGATCTTTAGTGCAGGATGGGGGTGAAATGAGAGAAGTTGGAATCAGGTTTCTTGCTTGTCCACAGGAGCGGTAAAGAAAAACACACTTCCATCATTTCAAGAAGCCTACACACACACACACACACACACGCACACACACACACACATTCTTACACACTGATACACCTCTAGCGTAACTTCCTGCTGTCTCACTTTGTGTACTTTATACATGGGGTTGAAGGGTGGGGAAAACACAGAGTTGGTCACTGTTTGTTTTCGGGGCGGGGGTAAGATTTATGTCTTCAATACACATCATCCTTTAAGACCACCATGTAACCAACAACCTTGTGCACACATGCACCACACAATACAATGTTTACTTGTAGTCCAGGTACTGTGTGGCTTTTCAAAAGATGACATTTAGTTAATGTTGAAATTTGTATTCAAGATGTACTGTTTACATCAGATAGTAAGTCTTTTAACCTAAGTGACACATTCGTGAATTTAAAATTGTGCAATCAGACAACTTAAGAACGCCTGTTTCACAATCTGATTTGATGCCATTACATTGATTGGTGATCAGAAGGCCTTACTCTAAGAATGAGAATCACTGCACTTACAGAAAAAAGAAAGCAAAATGTCACTGTTCGGCTTTCATCAGTGTCACGACTTAATTAGAAATTTTAATAAGGAAATATAAAATCTAGTCAATAGGCACATCTGTGCTCACAAATAATAGAAACATATATTCAGACTCCAGTTAAATGTTGCCTGGAAGAATATTGATGCAAACTCCCATTCCAGTCATTGTGGTGATATAGATAAATCATCATGAAGTGGCAAAGACCCACAAATTTTTAAGAAAGCAATTTTGTGTGAGTAACACAAAGTGTGTGAGGCTGTACAGTAGATTAACCAGTTTAAAATCTTGTTGAATTCTGTGTTGAATTATTTGTGAAACTTTCTCCTTCAATTTAAACAGAAAAAAAGATGAGTAGATGCACATCATGAAACCACCATCAATCTTAGATTTTAAAAAATGCAGCACATCTCAACAAAAAGGTTGGTAACCTAATTGGAGCTACAAGGATTTGTGAACTGATTCTTTCTTAAAATACAGGCTGATTTTCATGCAAGGCATAATAATCATTATCTGGCCAAATGTATTTATTAAATGTTGTTACAGTAGATGTCTTTCTGAAAGGGTTGTGACTAAGTTAAAGGATTATAATTCCTACATTATTATCCTCTTAAATGTCATGTGCCAACACACTGCAGAGCAACTAACTGAACTCTAATCCCAGAGAGGTAGGTTATCTCTTCAACAGTTTTAAATCCAGACTTCATATGGTCCTGGATACTGTGGGTCTTCTGTAAAAGAAAGCCTCAAATCAGAAGTGCTTGAGTCCCTGGTACAGTATAACGCACAAACACACAGCTTAAACCAGATAACCCGTAAGCTGGAGAGGTAATGGCATCTCTGTAATTTAGAAGATCTTCATTTAGCCTGGAAAAATAACTTGGTGCTCTATAAAAAAAAAAAAAAAGAGTAAAGCTAGGATGTCTTCCTATTCATCACTGATTGAAGAAAATAAGAACAGCCTTAGGTTTCTTTTCAGCAGTGTAGCCAAGCCAACAAAGTCAGAGCTCTGTTGAGCCGAGTATTCCTTTAACCTTAATTAGTAAATTTTACTCAGAGAAAAAAAATATTTATAACCATCTCACAGACACATATTTTTATGTACAGCTACTTTCAATACTACTGATATTTATTTAGACTCTTTCTCTCCAATTATCTTTCTGAGTTAACTTCAGTAGTTACTTCCTCCTCATCAGCATGCCCATTAGACCCCATTCTTACAAGACTGCTCAAAGAGGTCCTACCATTAATTAATGCTTCAATCTTAAATAGGATCAATCTATCAATGGGCTATGTACCACAGGCATTTAAGGTGGCAGTAATTAAACCATTTCTTAAAAAGCCATCACTCGACCCAGCTGTCTTAGCTAATTACAGGCCAATCTCCAACCTTCCTTTTATCTCAGTATAAGGCGCCTTGAGGCAACTGTTGTTATGATTTGGCACTATATAAATAAAATAGAATTGAATTGAATTAAATTGAATTGGATTGGATTGAATTGAATTGAATTGAATTGAACTGAACTGAACTGAATTGAATTGAATTGAATTGAATTGAATTGAATTGAACTGAACTGAACTGAACTGAATTGAATTGAATTGAATTGAATTGAATTGAATTGAATTGAATTGAACTGAACTGAATTGAATTGAATTGAATTGAATAGAACTGAATTGAATTGAATTGAATTGAATTGAATAGAATAGGGGCAGCACGGTGGCGCAGTGGTTAGCACTGTTGCCTCACTCCTCTGTGTGGAGTTTGCATGTTCTCCTTGTGTTTGTGTGGGTTTTCTCAGGGTACTCCCACAGTCCAAAGACATGAACTTAGTGGCGTTAGATTAATTGGTGATTCTAAATTGCCCATAGGTGTGAATGTGAGTGAGAATGGTTGTCTGTCTCTCTGTGTTAGCCCAGGCTGGCGACCTGTTTAGGGTGCACCCTGCCTCACATCCTATGACAGCTGGGATGGGCTCCAGCCCCCCCACGACCCTGAAAAGGATAAGCGGAAGCGAATGGATGGATGAACTGAATAGTTGAGAAAATGATGTGAGTGTCTGCCCAAGGGTCAAGATGTTTGCTGCATATATGCTCACAATACACCACTGCTACTGTCATATTGCTTTCTCAAAGATTATTTTGTAGACTCTACAATCTATTTCAGTAAAAGCACAGGCTTAAAATTTCTTGACATTCAAGTGAGAAAAACCTCTCATATCTTGATAACTGCAGTGTAATGAGAACAAAGGAGTGAGTCAGGTTGGACGGATGCATTGTATAAAAAAAAAAGGTCTTGGGATGTAATGAGGATAAGCGCTGTTATTTCCAGTCTTCTATTCTTGTTTGTGCTTGTCTAAGTCTATCCAAAGAGGAGGTTATGTGGATGTGAGAGATGAGTGCTTTCCACCATCACTTTTGAGGGGAACCCACATATTTTGTTTTTAACTGTGGGTTGAGCAGTGGTGTTAATATGGTGGCCAAAAGACTTATAAGGACATTTTTAATACACATAACTGAGAACGGTAACCGAGGAGATCTTTAGGTGAGTAAAACAATGTTCAGATTTTTTTTAAGACATATGCTATTTGAACCATTTTTGTTCATCATTGTGCACTTTTAAAAAGCCACCATGAGACATATCTTATTTTTTTCTGTGATTTAGTTCAGCTGGAGAACTGCACACATGCGAATTTTTATACGCATTCACTACTGTGTGCAACTACATGAATGGTTAAACAAATGACTATAAAGTCTTAATATCCCATTGCATCATTAAAATGACACTATATGTCTTCCTTTTTCACATCAACTGCAATCTTGTGCTTTCATTTCCTCAGGCTTGTGATTCGCATCACTGTGAGACTGCATTCTCCACCAGAAACAAACCATGAAGTTAAAAAACAATATTTTTAAAACATGCTGGAGACATACATAAATTCAACCCTTACAACCTTTTCAAACACTTTGTATGCTGAGAGTATAGGCACAATATATAAATTCTTATTGCAAGGTTGGCAAAAGTGCAGCTGGAGATGTTATAGCTACTGTAGATATCTCACCCCTTATATTTACTCGTGCTTTATCATTGTTCCCTGCTGTCTAATATTACACATTACCCCTGCAACCAATGCTTCTCTTACCTACTGTGCAGCATAAATTAAAGAATAAAGTTGGTTTCATGCCATATCTTTGATCTCTAAGATTATCTATTGTGTGGAAGTCCAATACACCAAGACTCTAAAAGCCTTGACATATTTTCTGATAATCTGCTGAGTACAAAGCGTACCTTGGTAAGGTTAGATGTTGCTTTCTTTTTTTTTGTTTTGTTTTTTTAGTTATATGATAAAATGTATGTAAATATCGTCACTGTACAATGTTCCCAAGGATGCAAGCAAAGTAATGTGTAGGTAACTGACTACTGAATGGAGGGATCACCTCTTCTCTCCTGCTGTTCTCTGTCCTTGTCTGCAGTGTTTGTATGTGTGTGTGTGTGTGTGTGTGTGTGTGTGTGTGTGTGTGTGTGTGTGTGTGTGTGTGTGTGTGTGTGTGTGTGTGTGTGTGTGTGTGTCGGGGGGGGCAAACATCTGAAGAACATGAATCAGCAGCAGCTTTTACCCTGTCACAACAGTGGAGGAAAGAAAGAAAGGAGAGCAGAGAAGTAGTAAGCAAGGTAAGATGAAAATATTCAAAAGGACAAGGAGAAAACAGAGATTCGTACTCTAAGCATTTTGTCCTATTTTGTGATTGCAGGTTATATCAAGGTGTAATCAAAAAGTTTTGCAACTGCACCTATAAATAGCAAATTCTGTGCCTGGTTTAAAGTTGGCCACTAAGCAGTTTCCTGTGGGAACCTTTTTACTGTCTGTATCCACCTACCAAAAGTAGCATTCCACTATAGCTAACATTACAGCTCAGCTGCAGGGTGACAGCATTAATGCTTACATCTTGTCATGCTGTCATGAGATTTTTGTCACACATAGATGGATGCCTTCTTCTGCCTATGGAGAGTCAGAATGATTTACAGCCATTTTCCTTGCCTCATATCAGAGAGAAATTGTCAAATTGTAGCATTTCATTTCCATCTTCAGTGTGACATTGCCTCTACTCTAGTCCACGTCCAGGGGAGGGGATTAAATTTTCCATAACTGATCACCAGAGTCCAATTGGTTATCTGCCAAAACTGTCATACTTAGCCATGCCAACAATCTAGTTTTGCCACGATTTTAAACATGGAGCTGAGCAAACTAAAAACAAATGAAAATATGAGGCTCCATTGTTATTATTACTCCTCCTTGGTTACACAGGATCACTTAACAACTCATGATGCTGATTGGCTAATTGTAAATCCCCCTTAGGTTGCATAGGATACAATCAGCTGACCAATTTTAAGCTGATAAACCATAATAAATAAAGATCTGCTAAAGGATGCAAAACCACCTTTGTGGTAATTCCTGCTAGGGTTTCTTTGGGGTCACATTTTGTCATGACCACACACAGTCAGAAAAGATGAAAAGAATACCAACTACACCACTGCCGCAGGTAACTATAGTGACACTTGCAGAGTGTAGGCGTCTCATGATTGCAGGCATCAAGGGGCAGGACTCTTCTGTGTGTATAAACAAAAATTATTGGGGGGGGGGGGGGGGGGGGGGGGGTGGGGGGGGGGGGGGGGGGGGGTGTTGTTTTGGGGTTTTTTTGTTTGTTTTGTTTTGTTTTTTCCTTTGACACATGCTCCACCTTTACACCAAGAAGTGTGGCAAGGTGAGAACTAACATATTGAAACAGTCATTCAATTAAACTCTTAGAGGCATAAATCTACAACACTGAAGAAGAGTTGCCATAGTTTAGAACTTTTCATTTATTTTTATTAATTTTTTAAATGTTTTTTTTTGTTCAATTTAGTCACAGTTTTTTTTTTTTGCAGGTTTTATTCAGGTTGCTTTTATTGTAGAAAGATGTGTCATTAACAGTTTTTAACAGCTTTTAACAGTTTCAGTGTTTTCCTTTTATTCTAATGCAATATGTGTGACATTTGCCAGGGACATGTTTAAGAAGCTGAGTTAAATTTAGTTCAAATGTATTTATTTAGCACCAACTCACAGCAACACTTCCCTCATGGCACTTTATACTGCAAAGCAAAGACCCACGGTTATAATAGTTTTTGATTTTACATTGTCGTTTAGTTTTAGTTAGTTTTTACTTTTTTTTCTTTAATTCAGTTAGTTTTAATTAGTTTTCAGAGAGGTTTTGCTTGTTTTTATTTTTGGTTTATTGCTTAGTTTTAGTTTAGTTTCGTTAGTTTCAGTATTAGTTTTAGTTTTTCATACTTTGTCAGGTGCAAGATTCAAGTACAAGAGTGACTATTGTGTAATAAAAACTCAACAACCCTTTAAAGAAATATAGACAACAACCAACTGTTCAGAAGACAGCAGCACTACGTGCTAAATGTGTGTAATATTAAGGACACACGTGAACCTCAACAGGGAGAAACAAAGAAAAACATGAACTCCCAAACTCAATAAATTCTGCAATAAACTCCCAATAAAGTTCAGCGTCAGTGCAGCAGATTAACAACAGCTTCTGTTTTGGAGCTAGCTTGGTTAGATGCTCGATATGTGGCCGACCTCATGTCGCATTTCTGCTTGTGTAGCTGGATTGTGTGTGTTCATTACCTTACGGTCATGTGCTGGTGTTTTAGATGCGATGCCGGCTGGGACTTCTTTTGGTCCTCGCTCTTTGTGCTCAGATTTTTTTGGCTGCAAACATATTTGTCCCTGTTTTTTCACATTCCCTCGCGTCCATTCCGACATTTTAGCAGCTCCCTCCTGGAATTTGCTGACATTTGTGAGTCCTTATATTGATTGCTCCTGATTGTTATCCTCTCAATGATAAAGTGGCCGGAAACGCAAGAGGACGGAACAGGTTCATCACAACGTTGCGGCTGCGTGGCAGCGACAAGTAGTCACATTTCTCCGGAGGTGAACACCAGATTACGTCGGTTCAGAGCGGTTTTCGTAGCTGCCTTGTGTGCGCTGCTCTGGTGGACTTTGATGTTGGTGTTTTTTCCTCACTGAGACGTGTTCCATACATTTTTCATCATTCACAACAAGACACTCTTCTATCTGTATTATCGGACTCAAAGAAACTCCATATGGGACTCTGCCGCTTTCTCGGCAGACCGCTGCCTTTACTTTTCGGACCAGCGCGGTGAGCACGCACACAGCTGCCCGTCGGCGCTCCCAGCTTAAACTCGGAGAGCGGAAAATGATCAATCCACAAGGCTTTTAAATAAAATGACAATCTATATCTATAATTTTAGTTAGTTTTTTAAACTCACAATACAGTTTTAGTTAGTTATCGTTTTTTCATTTTAATTTTAGTTTTTATTTATTTCAGTTAACGACAATGTTTTTTCATTTTCAGTTTTCATTATTACATTAGTTTTCGTTAACTATAATAACCCTGCAAAGACCCTACATTATTAGGGAGGAAGTACTTGGCGATGGTGAGGAGAAAGAATTCCCTTGTAATAGGAAGAAACCTCCAGCAGAACCACTAAAATACAGACACATTATGTCTGTATGCATATGTGCCAAAGCCTCATTGTGTTGAAAAATGTGGCCTTTTGGTAAAGACTAAAATTGAAGGCATCAATTATATATGGTATTTTACAGTGTCATTTTTTTCCTGAAATTATTTTTAAAAATTTTCTTCCATTTAACTGCAGTGTATTGTTTTTTTTGTTGTTGTTGTTTTTTTTCCCCCACACTTTCACCTTGGATGGGAGAGAGCCAGCAGTCAGTGCTTCCCTGATACTTAGCATACATTACTGGCATAACCCTGTTTTACATTTTACCCGGCCTTTTGCTCTACTATTCACCTTTAGCAAGCATGACTCCTCTAATTAAATTAATGTAGTCACAAATACACATAGGTAGGTGGTGGCCAAAGAAGGAGGAGGCAGAAAACAAGGAGACAGACAGATGGAGATAGAGTGGCAGGAAAGCTATGTTGGTGATTGATGAGACTACAGGGGAGAGCTAGTCATCTGACGTGGTGTGATTCCACTGATTTATATTTAAGGGAGTGCTCTATCGTACTCAGAGGGGTGAAGGAAAGAGGAGAGGAAGGAATGAGGTGAAAGTGAGGGCATTAGATCACCCTGGCAAACCTATCCGTCAATCAGATGGATTCTTCAGTGAGCAAGCTTGCATGTCCTGTGTTTTTCTGTGGGTCTCGGTGGGATTATTTAAGTATTAATGATTTCTTTAGGTGTGTCCACATTTTGTGGGTCTTGTGTGTGGGGGTGGGGTCTCGTGGCGCTTGTGTATCAACCATGCAGGTATGTATGATGTGTTTTTTCATCTGAATGACAACATGCGTGTTAGCGTGGACGTGCTCACACTGCCGTGTGAGATCAAACAGTGTCACCCTACTAAAGCTGTTGCTGAACTTTTAAGATGTACAGTAGCAGTCCCTATACATGTATATGGGTGCCCGCGTGCACACACAGACACACACAGGCAAACTCCCTCGTGACCAAAAGACACATGCTTTAAACCCTTGAAGCAATTAAAGCACTTCAGCTATATCTCCATATCTAATCATGAGACTTAAGATTATGGCTGTGACCAATGAGGATACAACGCTTTAACTCTGTGTATCTGTCACATATTCAAACCCTCATGTCTGGCTAACGGGCCATGAAAATCGCAAATCTCCATAACTAATCGCAAAGCATTCAGGTAAATACAATCTAAGTAACTTCCTAAAATACAAATTTACTCACTTGTTATATAATGTTTAAATCCAGAATTCATTTATAGGCTCAGCCAGTAAATAACAGCCAGCATTCAACACAAAACAGTGAAATCTGATAACCACATAAAAAGCGATAAAAGAAATGTTCCTTTGTCTAAGTACCAAAATAGAAAAGCAACAAAAGTAATGAGACAACGACAACTGTCATTGATTACATTTTTAACAGACTACAGCACACAGATTTTGTTGTTTTGTTTTGTTGTTTTTGTTAGGGGGGGGGGGGTCCTTTTGTTTCTTTTTTATCATATTTTGCTAGAATAAATTCACATCATTTATTTTATAAACCATTTTATGACACCATTTAATGAGTGGGGTTGTATTTCACTCCGGACATTTACTATACAAGTTACGTGCATCAGTCACACTATAGCTAACACTGCATCCACAAACACAAACCAAAAAAACAAAAAAAAAAGACTAGAGAAACAAAGAGATCAACAGACACACACACACACACACACACACACACACACACACACACACACACACACACACACACACACACAGAGGGTAGACGTCAAACAAAGAGATACAGACAAAGGCGAAGGCACATGTAGTGATGCACATGGGAGCCAATCTGTGATCACTACCAGCGTAATGTTGAAGCCTCAGAGGGGAGTTGCCTCAGGCTTACCTTTACATGTATGATGAGATCAGACAGAATATATGCATAGTGTACAAAGCTACAAAAACAACAACAACAACAACAAGAAAAACATGTTTGGAAAAAAAAAAGTGCACATTCACATCCTGTGTCATCCCATGCAAGTGCATTTACGAGTATGTGTGTGCATGGTTTGTGTGGATTCTGTGTCATTGTGACTATGTGGGCTTTTTCAGCAGTATGGCCAATGCAGGGCAATTAATAATGTAACACTTGCAGAGGTAAAGGAAGCCTGTGTGTCTGGTGGAAGCGTGGAGGAAGAGGGAAAATAGACAGTGGCAGACAAAGAAAATAAGGAGATGGGCAAGAGACGGAGGGGAAATGGCACAACATCGGGACAAACAAGCAGCATCTGTAGAATTGGGGGGAAAAGTCAAAGAAAAAGTAATGGCTGTTTTATTTATTTCCCGTTAGGATTTTTTTCAATTTAAAGAATATATTTGAATAGTTATATCTTTAATTTAAAAGTTTGCAATAAATTCAAACTCTGTCTCATAGCAACTAACAGTAAGTGAGCCGGAAGCAGGTCAGTGTTTGCTTTAGGCTTCTTTACCAGAATAAATGGCTGTTTTGCAGCTTTGCCCCTTTGTCTTATTCAAAATGTATATAACTAACTGTTTCCATCCATTTACTGATCATATAAAAGGTTTGTTTATATATATATATATATATATATATATATATATATATATATATATATATATATATATATATATATATATATATATATATATATATATATATATATATGTTTTGCATGTGTACTGTCTCCTGCCAAATAATAGAAAGACAGAATGATTCACTGCTTGTGTTTCATTAATGTTTCCAGGAAATGATTCACCTCACATGAAAATAAATAGGGTAAAATCAAGCTGTAAAAGTGAGAATGGCTGGATTTATTTTTGCAGATAAAAAGAAAAGGGTTCTGAAGTGTCAGCATTTAGGGGTCTGCAGTGGTTGGGAAGATAAAGTTGGGAGTGTATGTGTTTTTTTTTGTTTGTTTGTTTTGTTTTTTTCTTTTAAAAAAGGATTACAGAAAGAAATGCCTTATTAATCTGCAACCATTGTGTTTGGGGTAATATGTTTGAGGTGAAGTACGGATAGAGTAAGAGAGTCATGGCTGTATACAAAGTGAATTGGATTAAAGAGGTCATAAAAGAGTCAAGAAGGGAGGGGAGATTTTTATTTTCTCTTTTTAGGAAGGCAGGAAGATTGGGCCAGCGGAATGGAAGAAGAGCAGCAGGTGAAGGTGGTCATGGGGAAAAGGGTGGAAATGGGCATGAAGGTAGAACAAGTCTTTTGGGAGATAAGAATGGAGCAATGGACGAATACATCAGCACATGGCTGCATCGCTGGAGATGCACTGTAACTGTTGGCCTGAGTAGAAGTATGGTGTGTAGCCAAACTAGAAGAGGTAGAGAGAACATGTCAGTGTGTGTGTTGATGCATATGTGTGCGCACATGAAGCCAGGGGAAGTGTGGGTGCTGAAGTGGGAAAAGGAGGTGATGAGGATGAATGTGAGTGTGTGCACTCATGACAAGGGGTGGTGGTGCAAAGTGAGAATAATAAGGGTGTGTGCTCTTTTCTGCAGACAATGGGGCCAAGGGTGGGTATGGTCCTTGGTGTGGGGAAAGTGGGGAGTGGCCGGGGGGGGGGATTGGGGGGGCACGCAAGAGGCCAAAGAATGGGCTGAGCATCAGCAGACTGGAATGGGGTGTGTGGGTTGTGAGAGGCAAGCTTTCTGTGGGAAAAGACAGCTGCATGTACAGTAAAAAAAAAAAAAAAAATCTAAACATAAAGAGGTCGATAATAAAGGGGCAAGGATAAAAAGGGTGGGTGAATGATAAGGATGGGGAGGGATGAATGGAGGTGGGGGCATATAAGGTAATGAAAGCAGAAGAGGAGGGTGAGGAGGGCTGGGTGCAGAAACAGACGGGGAGGAAGAGAGTGGGGAAAAAAAGAAGATGAAGAGTGAGTCGCTGCAGTAGAGCTCCTCACCCACAAAGGAACCCCCATGCAGCCTCAGCTACTGAGCCAGAACCACTGCAGCTGCGACTGCTAAAAGCGTGTGTATGTGTGGGACCTAGTTTATGGGTGGGTGTGTGTGTGTGTGTGTGTGTGTGTGTGTGTGTGTGTGTGTGTGTGTGTGTGTGTGTGTTTATTTCAACCTGTGGCGGCAACTGTGGCTTTGAAAATCTGACCACATGCAAGACTGAGGTCTGAATCTCTGCAACGTGCAGCAGAGTGGCAGTGCAGAAGTGGCAATGCAGAAGTGGGTTAGAGCAGCAGAGAGTGAGAGAGAGAAAGGATGAGAGAGACTTGAGAGGGAAAAGCATATAGAGACAGACGGGAAAAGAGAGAGGGTGAAAGAGCAAGCGATCGAAAGTGCCAGAGAGAGACAGAGAGTAAGAGACTAAAAGATTGAGAAAAACAAAGATTAAACAAAGAGGAGATGAGGTCAAAAGGAGGAGGGAAACTGAAATATGGACATGGTGGAGGGCGGAAGGGAGGGAGGGAATGACTGAGGCAAGTCATGATGGAGACAAAGAGTGATAAAGGGTGGGGGGAGTGCATAGGAGAGAAGGAGCAGAGCAGAGTTAGGAGATGTAAAGTGAAAGAAATAGATGGAGTAGCTGTGAGAGAGGGAAAGGAATAGGAGAGTTGGATTAATGAAATAAATGCAGAGGAGGGCTCTGGAGGAAAAGAGGAGATAGGAGAAGAAGAGAAGCAGGAGGTGAAAGAGGGTAGAGATAGAAAGAGGCAGCTAAGAGGAGCAGAGGGAGAGGAAGAGATTAATAGTTTTGTAGATCTGCTCCTGTGTTGCTACCTCAAGAGTAATGCCTTTTTCTCCAATCCTTTCTTCCATCCTCCTAGATTCCCTTTTTTAAAGGGCTTTCTGGAATAGACACAGACACAGTCAAACACATACACACATATGTGTGTATGACGCATATACACAGATGCACGCACAGTGAATAACTGCAGTGATTCATGTAAGTTGTCTTCATTCCGGAGAGCATTTGCCAGCTCACTAATAGGAGAAATTCTTTAATACTGTGCCACTATGGATTTCAAAGCCACTTACTGTAGTTCGCATGTCTCTGAACACATTCAAAGACCTGGGCCTTCACCGCGCAGCCATAAATAACCCACAATGCAGAACAGGTTGCTGAGCGTTTTATTTTGTAATTTTTTTTTTTTTTTTCTGTAAAGTGTGTGTATATGTTCATGCATGCAGGTGAGCTTGTTTGTTTGCATGCGTGTATGTGCATAGTCATGCAAGGGGGACACTAAAAAGTTCCAACCACAGGAGCTTCTAGAGAGGAGCTTTGATCTTGGTGCTTATGATTAATTACTTCAGTGCTCTATCTGTGGCAGTGGCAGTGGGGCTCCCAGGCCATTTTGTAGCTCAATATCCACCATGTACAACATCAGCATGTTCAAAGCTTATAGTAGAACCTATTGTCTGACGCCTGGCTCCTTGTGTTAGAGAAAGAACAGGGAGAAAATGCAGCAATTTATGACTTCATTACTAAATCTGCAGTGATTAAGCAAGGTTCCTTCTCTAATTTACCCTGGCAAGGCTTGACTTTAAGTGCCACCCACTGCGCGCAGACAAAAACCTTCCATCAAATTATGTTAATGTTGATGTAAAACATTTATGGCTTGTACTTCTTACTCCTGAATATTTTGCATTTCTATTCCTCCGACTCTGGCTTTGGGCGCTAACCTGCAATACCACTGTGTTCCTTTGGCTGAAGTTGAGCACTTTCATCATTAATATTTAGTTCTGGAATGTTAATGATCTCTCTGAATCATACCATCATGCCACAACCTCCAATTAACCTCTCTGGAATGCTATTATGCCCCCATTCACACACACGCACACACACACACACACACACACACACGGTCTCATTCAGGGACTCCCTGCCTGTGCCTCTCTCACCTCTTTTTCATCTCTAACTCTCTTTGGCACATTTTGCCTCTCAACGAATGTATGCTGAGACAGTTTTCCCTCTCATGTTTGTGTATCTGTGTGAATACACATCCTGTGGTGTCCAAACCTGAAAGACAGCTCCTGCCTTTCAGAGTTCATCTTCACTCAAGCGAGATCCAAGGCCTGTCTTCCATTTGTCCTTGGTACATTTTTAATAAAGCTAATCTGAGATTGGTGGATGAACCTCGTCACCTGCCTGTCATTCTTTCACTTTTCATTCTCTCGACATTACACTTTATGTGTGAGAGGCAGACGGAGCGCTCTCTCGGGACTGAATGTGGTTTAATATAGATGATTTTGTTGTTGTTGTTGGGGTTTTTTCTTTCAGATTTGCAATACTGTGTCCTCATAAACATGAGTTCAGGCAAGAGTTGCCTACAAAATTATAAACACACATAAACATGCAAATATGAAACTCATACTGTATCAGTCACACAGTGAGTCCTTGTATTGATGTTTTTAACATTTTCACATGATTATCTTTTAAAAGCAAAACCTCCTGTGCCATCTGCCTTCACTGATTTTTCACAGAAAAAAAACTGAAACTTCGAAGTTACCTTGAAAGTTAAGGCAGAAAGGGTCTGTTGCTCTTTCATAAGCTTAGCTGCAGTTAAAGTTATAGGATAGGTTTAAACCTGGGTTGTCTGGCTTACAGCACCTTTGTTTGATTTCACACCAGCTTGCTATATTCCTGTAATGCTTATTGTTCAAAGGATCATTTTTACTGAAATGAGAAGCCAAACAAAACAGTGTGCAATGGGACAACTAGCATGTGCTCTTTGCAGTTTTACCAACAAAAATTAAGAAAAAAAAAAGACTTGGGAGTTGTTGGGAAGAGCTGGTACAAACATACATTAATTGTTAGAAATGTTAGTTTTCAAGTCCGAACAAAGCACAGAAATAATGCACCTGAAATAGATATTAGTTGTAGTGATTTGGACCCAAACAAAGATAGACTCTGCAGAAATCGCTTGCTGCACAATACACAGTGTTTCAATGCAACGCCGTCACCTTTTCCAAAATCTCTCTCATCATGTATACTGCCATGCTAACAAAAGAGCCAGTTTTGGTCCCACAATAGCACAAAAGGCAATATTTTTAAAAAAAGAAAACAGTTTCCATCCCTAAAGTTTCCATCCATCCGTTTTCTTAATAATTTATCCAGTTCAGTGTTGCTGGGGGGCTGGAGCCTATTTCAGCTGACAAAGGGCAAGAACCAGGGTAGTTTGCCAGTATATCACAGAGAAACAGGCAACCATTCACACCCACATTCACACCTACAACCAATTTAGAACCACTAATTAATGTGACATGATCTTCTTTAGACTGTGTGAGAAAGCCAGCGTACCTAGAGGGAACCCACACAGGCACAGGAAGAACATGCAAAAAAGGCCCCAGCCAGCAGGTGAGGCTTGTTATGAGGCAAAAGTGCTAACCATTGCAGACCTGAGGCTCCCCAAGACGTTTCCATGATGTCGCTCATTTCTGTGTGTCTCTCATTATATTTGGAACATAGCTCTGATCTGTGGGTACACATTCAAAGCAAATACAAACATTTATGATATTAACATCCTTATTTTCTTGTTGTGGTGACATTATTTGTAAATATTGCTTAAAAACAATCCACTGCATCTTTAGTTCCTCAGGTGTCAGGGGTAGATGAAGACCTGTGTATAAAAGACCTAAAACACGATGCTTTATCAAGTAATCAATTCACTGACAATGATCTCAATCCCAGTAACCATTTATTGTACAATATGGAAATGGAAATGACAGCTCACAGATGACAAGACACACACACACACACACACACAAAAAAAAGCAGTAACAGTGCAACAGCATAATTATAATTCCTGTGGGTGTCTTTCAGACACACCTGTCAATGTGTTACATGAAGATGAGGCTCTCTGAGGCGATTGGATTTCAGTCGGCCACTTAAGGTGCAGCCCAGTTTGTGTCGGTCCAACAGAGAAATTTATTCTAGTTTACCAAGAATTGCTTTCAAATTGGGGGATGTTGTGGTTTAGTTTGAGCAATTCTAAACTGCAGCTCATCTTACATGGCAAGTGACAAAGCAAAAGAGCACATTGTTGTTGCAATTACTTTCAGTTGCTCCCTTGCCACAAGTGGTCGCTACAGCAGGTTGCCAGAGATTTGTGTATAGGATGCTGTTCCTGAAGTGTTCCTGAAGTGACCACAAAAGGGATTTGTGTCTCCGGCTGGGATGGAAATCAGCAAAATATTCCTACAAAGAGGATACCTTATTACTTATTACACCTATTATTGCTACAATAATAATTATAAAACACCTCGGCAGAGGAGAAAATAAAAGAGTCTAAAGCTTTGCAAAGCTTCTGCACCTTTGCTGTTGTGATACAGTTATTTATGTCATCTAATTCAGTCTTAAACCCAGCTGTCTGTTAGGTGTGATTTTTTTTTTAAAAGAAGAAATAAATTATTAACAAACTGATAATCTGAAGACAAAGTGGTAAGGGCTGAGAATACTGCTGATCCAACTGACATTTTACATCAAACAGTGTTGTTGAGATCCTCTGTTACTTTTAACTCACTGCCTCATTAGTTATCCCGAGTGCTTGTTCCATCACTCAGTTCCAACACAATTTTAGGCAAGTTTATTGTAGTCTGTGTCCCTTGTGCAAAAATGCTATTACCCAAGACGGAAGTACAAACATCAAGTCTAGATGCTTTACTCAACAACTGGAAAATCAAACTAGAGATAAAAGCTAAAAGACAAAGGTTTACTAAATAGCTGACTTCAATTTAACAAATATAAAAACATGCAGTGGGATACTGTATCCCTTAAGGGATCAACAATTACATACAGTCTTAATATATTTTTTTAAAATCCTTTTACAAAAGTAATAATGCCAAATCTTTCTTAGGTCTTAAGTTCTGTTTCCTAAAAGCCTCTCAACACTTAGAAAATGACAAAGCATCTTTTTACCAAAACGTACCTAAAGACAATCAAGGGGAGATTTTTTCAAGGGTCTGAACTACATGTTTCATCTGAAGTCTTTTCACTATTCTTTCTAAATTTTAGAGTTTAGGTTTATAATTTATTTAATATTCTTTGTGATCAAAGGTGATTTGGGCAGCTCGACCTAGTGTATGTTACAGCAAGCTATAAAAATGAATGAATAACCATGTATGTGAAGAGTCCTATGAAATCTAAAATCAAACATTTTTCATGCAATATAATTTACAAATTTAAACCTGTGAAGCAGTGTGGATTTTTAAAATGTATTCATTTTTTTATGACAAATTAATACAGAGTTTATACATACATACCTATTGCACCACTTTCTGAGAGTTTTGTGCAAAGCCAAAAATCAGAATATTTTTCTGTCTACATTCACTTTTAAACATCAAGTGGATCCATTTGTCTTGTGCCTTGTTGTGTTTCAGTGACGGTATCTCATTATGCGTCTGTATTGGCAAGTATAGCAATGCACAACGGAGGAAAAATTAATTCATCAGAGTCATTGCAAGTTACCTTGTGTCCCTAATAAAGTTACTACTTACTTCCTAGAAACAAAATGTAATATTAGACGAGCCTCACACTGAGCCCCACACCCCCCAACCCTGTCAATATTTCTACGGCCTTTTTATACACTTACTCTAGTCTTACTAATGTATTGCAGTACATACTCTTGCTCTCTTTTGCATCTCTTCCCTTCATTTTTCTCCCTCTCTCTCTTTTGCAGCAGTGATTGTGATGAATTGAGTCATCTTAAGTGTTTCCTCTCTGTGTGCATCCCGAGAGGATTTCAATCCCCCTCTATTTTCCCTTTTCTCCCCCCCTCCACTGATTCCCTCCACTTTCTGTGCACTCATCTCCCCATCCTTTATCTTATTGCACTTGTTCGCTGTATCTCTTGCTCCCCACTTTATTCCTGTCTCCCTCTCACCATCTCTGCCTCCATTCCTATCCTTTATTCGGAAAGCGTTACTCAAATCACAATCATGCTCTCAGACTGCTCCCCCACCTTCCCCACCTCCACCACCCCGCAGTAAATAGATGATTTGCAGAATGGAGAGTGAATGGGTATTAATAGTATCAAGCTATGGGCTGCAGTGCATCGTAAATGAAATCCACAGCAGTCTCTGAAGATGCTTTTCAGTTACCAAGGTCATGACCTCCAGTTGTTCAGCATCATAACAGCGTTGGTAACACTCAAGTCATCATCTGGGAGAAAATTAGGGCAGCATTTTAATCAACTCTTTGAAATGTTTTGGTAAATTAGTAGTTGCCAAGACATCAGACTTTGATCATATATGAAAAATAAATGTGAATCCTTAGAACACTCAGTCCCGCCCCCGGTCCCTTTACAAAAAATTTTTGTCACACCCTTGCCTTGTGGGGTTTTGCTTAATATAGGAGAGAACTTCAGTGTGAAATGTATCTGCAGTACACCACTTGGCGGAAGATGCCTTTGATTTGCCAATCAAGATGGTGACTTTTGAACGACCGCCACTGTATGGCAGAGACAGCCAGCCAGAGGGCTGTCAGTGTTCAAAGCCAAGGGCCCTCTCAGTTAAACAGTCTCAGTGTGCCACTACTCGAACATTTCAAAAGATGGCACATCAAGGAGCTGTTGTTGTTGGATTGCATACATCTGTACAAGCACAAATTTGATCATACACAAAGAATAGTTTGCACCTCAAAATATGTGTAGCCACAAACACTGTACAAACTTCCATAGACACAAACATGCAGGCACTCACAAAACACTATAATGCAGCTTTCTGGGCTGGATGGTTTGGCAGATGACACTGTTTAACACTGTCTCTTGTGTTCTTTGCTTTGCCAGCACTGCCGTGGGATACTGCCAGGTGTAGGAAGTAAAAGAGCAAAAGAGGGAGAGAACACGAATTTGTACCTCATTTCGGCACAACGGGGCTGTGAAGAAGGGAAGTGAAAATCGACAACGTTTTGGTGTGAATAAGGGGTGGCTGCAAAAAGTGCAGAACACAGGTGAAAGATTAAAAAAGGGGGCAACAGGGTAGAAAGCAATACAGATGAAGACACAGTTGGGGTGATACAGACAAAAGTACAAAAAGAAGTTAAAGTGCTGGTTGAAAAAAGCAGGTGTTGATGACTGTGAATCAGTGCCACTTTAACTATTTAAAATAAAGGTGGCATCATCATGATCACAATTTCAAAAGCAAAGAACAAAGAGGAAAAGTGAAGTAAAAGCAAACGACAAGGCTGCAGTGGGAGAAAAACATGAACGCTCTGGAAAGAGATTTATAGCTGGGAAAAGAGTTATAGTGAACATTAAAAAGGTGGGACACCACAATGGAAATGAAGGCAAAGCAAAAGCAACAAACAAAAGAAAGATTTAATCACCATCAGTGTAAACATTTTATACACAGTGTTCAAATTCCTTTCATACCTGATTTCTGTGATTTGAAACCCCAGTGACAGACCCCTTCTTAGGTTTGTTCACTTACATCAACCTGCCGATGAGGCTCCTATTTATGATGTGTTGTAATAACTGTGATGATAGGCTGCAATAAAATGCAATACACTGTTAGGTAATGCAGTGCAACACCATTTGTACATGGGATTGCAAGTACCTGTACAATATACTCTTAGTGAAGCTTGATAAGGAAGACTGAACATGGGGGCACACACACAGACACACACACACACACACAAAACATGTTTGTCATCTACTTTTAGTAACCATGGACACTATGGTGGTATTTTTAAATATCATTTGATTTGGAAAAAAAAAATGAATTTATTATATGATTATTTGATGCACCGTGGTGTATTATTCTTCACAGTTTTATTCTAGAAACCCATCCATATTCTGAATATATCATTTTTTATTACATTTAAAAAAAAAACAAAAAAACAATAACCTTTAACAGTCAGTATTCTAACATAAAACTATAGATGGAGATTAAAGCATAAAATGCTGAAGAATTCCTTACAGGTTTGAAAGCAACACATTAGGGTAAGTTTAAGATTTTTCAGAACGGTGTCCCAATAAAGTTAGTGTTTAAAAACTAAATATAAAAGTAACAAGGAAGCAGGTTCCGTTGAGCTTCAAGGCTTGAGGGCTACACAGTTTAAACTGCCAGCAGGACTGAGAAAACAAACAGATCTGAAGGAGGCTGGTGGTGTTTTCCTGGAGTTCATGAGGTTCAAGTCTTGAGATATGAATTTCCAGTCATTTTCTTGTTTGTTTTATTGAACATGTATACATTTAACAGTCATAAAAATAACCCCTATTTTTTTTACCAGGTGTCATTCAACTGTATAGTATTATGGTATAAATTAATATTTTTAATCTTGGTTACACATTAGCCATAAATATCCTTTGGACAGGTAAGGCACTGTATCTATATTCTGCAGCCTTGTTTGCATCAAATACATATTTTTGCACAGAATAAAGCTACAGAGTACCTGAAATGTTAGCTTACAGCATTTTAAGGAGGCAGTTTTTTTTAGTGTGTTTGAACACACTAAAACATATTTGGAAAGCAAATATGGAAAACATATTTATGTTTTATTTATTCATTCATTTATTGTTAATATCCGTGTTGCTGAGTTAATCCAACATCCAAAATTTAGGTACACAAAACACAGAAGAAAAGGCACTGGATTGGGCAAGATCCATATAAACAGAGGAGCTCAGCTAAAGGAAGAAAGTGAGAGACTGAACTAAGTTCAACCGTATTCATTTTTAGTATGCATGAAACAAGCTGCTTTTATGTGTTTTGTTTTGGTTTGGTGTTCTGTTCTTCATGTGCCAACAGTGTTGGCAATAGTTAAAGGAGATGTATTCTGCCTGTCTGGAAAAAAAATATTGACACAGTCCAATGAGGAAATCTAAATTCATCCATGATACCAGTTCATCACTTATTATACTTAAAATAAATTATTTACTTTCGTTGAATACTTGTAAATGTGTTGATGCTATAGGTATTCAAGGGAGCTGTTAAGAGTGCTCAGAGTCAGTATTTCATAGCTGAATAAATGTGTTCTAAGCTGAACTGGCAGACTTTAAATACTCACAATTATGCAGAATAAAAGATAGTATTAAATTCTATGGGTCTGTTCCTGTATACTTTCCTGTATAATTTGAAGACACCAAATCTCCTCTGTATCTACAGAAGAGTATACATTAGATCTTCAGTAGACAAATCTTTCTAAACAAATTTTCATAGTAAATTGATTATGCTCAATCATGATTCATTGACGTGGAACCACTGTCAGCTCAGATGTGATGTGCATAAGTTACTGTTACATAACTTACATAGCCCTTTTAAAGGGAGTATCCACAGCAACAATCTTCATCAGTTAATTCTGTTCTTGATAATAAGCTGCTGAGCAATTAACCTGCTGTACAGTGCCTGTGCGAGCTAATTTTACACTGAACTGAACAAAACAGCTTGGACTATCAATAGATTGAACACACTTCTGAAATAAACACAGAATCCACACTGAACACTGAAACCTTTACTTAATTTTTTACTTACATGCCTTTAAATATATATTTGCATAGAGAGGTACATACCAGCGACAACTAAACAATCACATCAGCTGTTTGTTCCTTCCATCTGAAATGTCCTTGAAAAGATAATTTTTGGTTAAAGTACACAATTTTATAACGGCAACCAGATGTTGAAGAGTTCGATGCTCTTGGTTTTCCATGATCCGTTGTTTCATTTTAAAAATAAATTACACATATTATATGTAACTTTCCACATGGCTGCTAGAACTTGCTTAACTAAACATAAATGCAGGTTCATAACAAAAGCTTGCACAGATGACCCATCTAGATATTTTTTGGCAGTGCATAGTCACTGTGACATACTTCAGTGCATTTGAGCACTGATGTGAATGCTTAGCATGGAGAAAACAAAGCACATGATTTGGGATTTTTGTTGTTGGGAAAACTGTCAGTTAGTCGGGGAACATACTGTATTATTGTTATTTATTATTGTTATTATTAGTAGCAGCAGTAGTGGTAGTTATCCATCCATCTATCCATCCATCCATCCATCCATCCATCCAGCCGTCTTCTTAGCCCATAGAGCCTATCCCAGCCATCATAGAGCAAAAGTAAGGTACACCTGCCACATGTTACAACATATGCCTGCCCTACCCTGGGGCATAGAAACAATGCATTGAAGCAGACAACAATTCACGCTAAATCCCTCACCTATGACAGATTTATAGTCACAAGTTAACCTAACATGCATGTCTTTCACCTGTGGGAGCAAGGCAGAGTACCCTGAGAAGACCCCCACAGGCATAATTCAGTTCAATTCAATTGTATTTATATAACACCATATCACAACAGAGAACATTTAAGCTTCACAAAGAAAGGCCACAGTGAGCCACAGGTTTGAACCCAGAGCCTTCTTGTGAGGGAACACCATTGTGCTATATTCAAATGAGAAGTTTGAAGGCCAGACAAGAAGAGTTCCATGTGGACACCAGTTGAATATGTGCTGGTCATTAAGGGATGGCACAAAACAAAAGGTTCAAATCCCTGAATCTGGAGGTGTGGAGATAGTCGGGAGCAACGGGAGCAACTGGATTGTTGAGTGCTGGGCCCTTCTCGTGGAGCACCTCAGTTGCGGTGCCCATCAGGGCCCACACACGGGGGTTCTCTGGTGGGTTATCATGACTATTATTATTATTATTATTATTATTATTATTATTATTATAGCACTTTAGAGGACCATGAGCGGAGAGCCCAAATTTAACAGTTGAGGTTGCAACAATTAGAGCCAAGAACTTTTTGGAGTTCATATACTCGAAGTATATTTCCTATACTTCAACACTGGCCTCATCCTCGAGCTGTAGTATTTAGCTCTGTTCTGTTTGCTGATTATAGCATTTAATGGGATGTTTAAGATCACAAAGAGTGCACTGAACTGCAATGTGATCCACTGATGTTTTACTCAGTGTCTTGAAGACTCCTCTTGTATTTCAGTTGGATGAGAGGTGTAGTAGAGGGCTTAGGGAACCCAGCTAAGCAGTGAACAGCACTCTTAGTTGCAGTCTGGTTAATGCAATTTGCTTTTCACAGAAAAGGTGTGTGTCTCACGTGGCCCGCTGCTTTCTTTCTATTTGGTGAAGACAGAACACTATATACCACTCAAAAACACACATAATCTCCCTCAACCTGCTGATCATGCAGACAAACAACTTGTGTTTAAAGTGTGCCATTTTTGTCAGACCAGAGAGGAAAGTGATTTTTACCTTCTCTGTCATTTCTAAAGGTTAGCAACCTTTCCTTTCCTTTCCTTTCCTTTCCTTTCCTTTCCTTTCCTTTCCTTTCCTTTCCTTTCCTTTCCTTTCCTTTCCTTTCCTTTCCTTTCCTTTCCTTTTGTGTTTCTCTTTGTAGCCACTATAACAAATCTGTTCCAATATCTACTCTCCAACTACTGGAATTTTGTGCAATCACAGCTTTTGTCTTTGTTTTGCAACACTGTTTTCATACAAAAGACTAGCAAGCATCTTCTTCAAAATCTTTTAATAAAGGTTTTCAACACAAGCTCACAAGGTAGGGCAGACATACAGTATGTTGTATTATTTTAAAAATACAACACTGAAGTACTGTAAAAAAAAAATACAGTAGGACACAATGTTTAGAAATAAAGATGGAAAACTAGAGATGCCACATCACAAAGGTGTGGAGTGTAGGATCCAAATACGGGATTCAGGTGACAAAATAATGCAACTAAAGACAAGCTTTAACAGCTGATGAGATCAACATAAGCAAAGTCAAAGGTGGGGAACAAGGCATAAATGAAAGTAATTAACACAGGTGAAGACAGGGTGGGTGCAAAGGGCTGTGCAACATCTTCCATGATAATACCAGTATATACATTTTTATGTGATACAAGTGTCATATTGCAATAATATTGTTATAGGAACACCATGACAAGACAAGACAATGACAATAACGATGACAATTAGTGGGACAAACAATCACAAACACAGAGATAAGACAAACACTGGACAGAGGGAGGAACAGAAAGGGAACTAAAATTACCACTACTTAAAAAAATAAGGCTTTAACCACAACATATGATTGTAAAACTGAAAGTCATGACTAGAATAACCATAAAGTATAACCAGGAATCATCTATTCATCCATGCATATTCTTCTACTTATCCAATTCCAAGTTGCAGGCAGGCCGACTCCTATCTCAGCTGTCACAGCACAAAAGGATTGATGCAAACTAGACAGGTTGCCAATCTATCACAGGGCAGTCAGGAATCTAAATCTCAACGCTATCGTGAGGAATAAAACTAAATTTACTAGAATAATAAAGAAGTCAAAACACAGACTAACAATAAATCCCAAACAGAAACCCAACGCCAATATATTGATCCAAAGCTAAAACATAAAAAGACAAAATCTTAGGGCTACAACGATACCAGCCAGTCTCATATAATTGTTTAATGCATGTCACCTTAAGTTACTCAGCAAACTAACCCAAATCCCAGACAAAAGGCAAAGTGCATCTGCATCCTGAGGTTCTGCTTTGGTTGTTTGTTTTTGATTACTCCCTCTATCCAGTGTTTCTCTTAAAATTCCCTCACTTCAAGGCGAACCAAGTGCATAGCAGTTAAACAAGGAGGCAGCTGGATATCTCTGAATGCTTTTTTTTATAGCTGACATCCAGGAAATGGTGGCTCTACAGCCTCACACATCTTCACACTCACACACATTCATCTGTACACTTGGACAGACACTTGGGGCTGACATTTCAAACTGTCAGAGAGAATGCTGTCAAACTGGGTATTGTTGTGGGACATGCCTGCATGCGGATGTGTTTCTCTGTATGTAAGTGTGTGTGTGTGAGCGCGTGATTGCAGGCATGTGGTTTTTTTTTTTTTTTTGGAGTGCTTACTTTGTATTGTCTGTGGCAAATTTTTGGAATCTTAATTTCTTTATATATATATATATATATATATATATTTTTTTTGTCACACACACACACACACACACACACACACACACACACACACACACACACACACACACACACACACTTCTTACAGAGTACTAGCTGAACAAGACACACATTTGAGGTCCAGCCCCTCTGACCCCCCACCCCCACTCCCACGCTGCACATACACACACTCTCACCCCCCTCCCCTCCGCACACATACACTTATCGAATTAAATAAAGTCAGCATTTTGCAGCCAGTCGGTTGCAGGGAAATAAAACACCGTGTCATTTAGTGCTGATGGGATGGAGCCTCTATAAATAGTAATTTCCTGCTTGGCTTTAATTAAGTGGCGCTACTGTCAGCTGTCACAGAACACAATTATCAACCAGACCCATTTAGCAAACTAACCCCTTTGCCGTGTCTCTGTCGATTTATCCCTCCGTCGTTCTGTCACTTTGCTCCGTGTGCCGCCTGCTTTAATGCCCATCTTTCTATCCCCATTATCCCCATTTCACTGCTTTGGTGTGTTTCTGTCTACTATTGTTGGTCAGTTCAAGAATGTTTACCTTGCTTTATCTCTCTTTTCTTCTGTCTTCCAAGCCTTTCCGTGTTCTCTGTTCACTTTTCTCAGTGCTCCCCATTTTTCCTTTTCTCTTCTAATTTGCTGCAAATTTTTTTCTCTGACAGCTTGTTTTATCTTCCTGCCTCTGCTCTGGCATCCACCGTGTGCTCTAGTGTTTTAAGTTTCTTTTTTTTCTTTCCCAGATTCACATGTAGCTGAGTTTCTGAGCCCCCCCTTTGTATGTGAGCACATTTGACCACGTGTGTGCATGTACGTAAGTGAACATCGCTGTTATGTTTACTTATAAGGTCTGGTGCAGTTCTGATTGGAGCTACACTTTCTGTCTCCATCTGAAAGCTCTGAAGCATGCTATTCCCCTGGCGCATGAAGTTAGAGAGAAAGAAGGGCTGAGCAGAGGAAGGAGGGAAAGAGCAAAAAGCAAAGAGGAAAAGAGAGATGAGGGGATGTGTGTGAAGGGGGAAGAAGGGGGTACTGAAGGAATGGAGAGATAGAGAGAGCAAGAGCAAGGGCAGGAGATGGAGATGGCGAGAGAGTAGGATAGAGAGGCAGAGAGAAGGACACTGCAAGGACAGTGCAGAGGAAAGAGAGGGGAGTAAGAGGAGGAAAATGCACTCAGGGACACACAAGAGAGAGAAACACACAAACACTCATGCAGGCACACACACATACATACACACACACACACACAAATTTGGTATACATATCTCCGGCCACTGAACCACCCACACAGCTGAATTTATGTTGCGTTTCACATATATTGATAGACAATCAGTCTTTATCACAAACATTCCCGGGATACACAAGCCCTCATTTCCGCTGACATACTAACACCAATACACAATTAATCTCTCACCCACACACACACACACACACACACACACACACACACACACACACACACACACACACACACACACACACACACACGGCACACACGGCACACAGGAATATAAAGAAGACTCTGGTTAAGGCACAAGCACTTGTAGTCACATGGATAAATAGCATGTTTTCATTTTTTTGGCTCACAGTTTTGGGGTGTTACACATACTCAGAGAAACGCATACACACTCAGGGGTGGTGAAGCCTAGAGTAAACCACAGGTTGTCGCAACTCGAGTTTTGATGGCTTTTACACCCTGGAATTCTGCAAGTGGCAACAACAGTTTTGCCCAGAGAAGAAGGACATCAGATACAAGCACACACATTTGAACACAAAAAAGTATCATCAGTAATCGCACATGCTGAAATACAAGTATGAAATCCTACAACACCTTGTTCATCTTTGTGGCCACATGTATGAAGACATGGATGCCCGCATGCATACTCTGTCACTCACTCTCTATCTTTCTCTCACACACACACATGCACGCACACACACACACACACAGAGAGATGAGAAAGTCCAATTATCAGCTGGCATTCCTCTCTCAGGGTAATTTAATGCATTGGGTGAGAGCTTCTCATTTATGTTTGGTAATTACACTCTCTCTGCTTTACACTCGCTTTAATAAGCTCTAACTTCACTGCATAAACCATTAGATTACATTCACACACACACACACACACACACACACAGTCACACATACAGAAGCATACACCCACCTACGCATGCAGATGAACATTTAAAGGCACACTAACTAGAAAGTATGCTTGTATTTTTGTGATAGCAATACGGATAAATGCCAGGTGAATGTATATATTTACATGTGCACATGCATGCAGAGCCTCTCCACACCCTTGAACATTTCCACACCCCTCTAACTGCTGACCTCCTATCATTTTCCCTCACATTATCATTCATTACATTATTGCACTTGTTTTGATGCTTGGCAGTTTTCCCCCTCTATAATTCATTTCTTCGTTTGAATTTTCATCAGGGATTATGTTTTGCGTTATGGAAATGCCTGTGATTACTATTCATTATGTGGTTTCATGACTCGAAGTCTTTTAAATTTATGTGTACGTTTGTGTTTGTGTGTGTGTGTGTGTGTGTGTGTGATGTCTGGATGTGGATGTGGAAGCTTTTTAATTCAGAAGGCTTAAACAGACGCAAAAGTTATGTGTGAGTGTTTCTGCGAGTGTGTGTGCGCTAGTGTGTGCTTGCATATTTCTTAAACTTGAGAAGTCGTGACTCTCCATCAGTGACAGAATGGCAGAGTGTGTGCTGAGACTGTCGATGGAGCATCTGAGAGACCAAATTATAGCTGTGTCATCTGCTTCACTTCCCGTTTGAGAAACCCACTGCATAATCACCCACCTCTTTCCAGTTTCTGATGCAAATATACATAAAATTGGTCTCTAGTGACTTGGTTTCTAAACAATAACTCATAAAAAACAGATGAGATTCATACCAGAATCAAATCAGATTACATAAAACAAGAGTTCCCACAAAAGTCATTCTATTTATTAACATGGAAACATTATAATTGCTTCGAATTTTTAGCTTCATTACTTCTGGGTTCTTTATCGCATTGGAATGTCATTCAAAAAGTATAAGCCTGGTTTCTCATGATTAAAGACTGCACACATATTCCTATTCGAAACCCTACTTCTGATACAAAAATATGATCAATGAGCCCAAAAGAAACAATATCAAGACAGTCATACTCACATATCAGTGTCTAATTTTTGCAACAATGGGGCCGTCAACAGACAGCACATGTGATACATGTAATACTCTCCATCATGTGTTTTGAGGAGGACAATGATCAATGACAATGCTCAAAAAATGGCAGGAAAACTGTACCTGCAATATTTATTACTTAAAAATCTACATAATTTAGCTGATGTAATGCTTAATGGATATAATTGTAATGGTCTACTCAAGCTCACCCAAAATACTTTCAGAAAGGGAGAAGAAGCTAGGGTGGAGTAAGAGGTAATGTGTCATGTAAATAAAATAAGAGGTAAGTATTAAGGTACACAATCAAAATTTTTGCACTAAGTCAGTTCCCCAGCTTCTCTCTGAATATTTCTAATCCATACCTTACGTCATAACTTCTGATGTTTTCTCAGTACGAGTTGAAACCGTTTCTCCTTCTCCAGGAAATCCATGTAAAGACCATCTGTAGATATTTTGAAAATCCATCCTGTATTAAAATAGTTTATTGAATAAAACAGCCCCTGATTACAAAGTTAATAATCTAAAAATTTCAAGATAATATAAAAAGTCAAAATGAGATACTATTTAACACTAGAACCACCAAAGGGAGTCATCCTGACCTCTTGGTATTTTAAAAATCCTGTAACTCTGATCAAATATAACCCCATCATCTCATATTTCATGACTGTTCCTAAAATGGATTAATTCACCATTTAGCGAATTTTGTGTGTATGGGATAAAAAGGAAAAAAAAATACCACTTACCTAGATCCACCAACAGTCATTTTGACCCCCATAGAAATCAATGTAAAATGCTGCACTCAACATTTGCAGCATGCCTGGTTGCCCAGCAACACATATTGTTTACAGACATCTTAAAATAAATGCTGCTGTAACATGAGCCAGAGCTAGTTAGACGTGATTGACTGATAAATATAAAGTGAACTGTAGTTAGATAAAAGATGAATAATTGCTGCAGGGCTGAACCAGTCGCAGATGTGATATTGAGCCATGGCAGAGCAGGCAGAGTGTGTGACTGGACGCGTGGAGAACTGGGCAGGTTGCTGACTGTGCAGAGCAGCAGGGGAACTGTAGTTAGCCCGAGCACAGGGTCCAGATAGAACTAATCCAAGCAAATACAGAGTGAAATTTGGAGCAGCACAGCCAAATTGGATGAATTTCAGGCCTGAAGAGCACAGCTGAGGAGGGCTGCAGACTGATGGGCCCATTATTCTCGCTGCATTGGTCGTGTTGCACATAAACAGTGATGTTGCCACAACTCTGGAGTATTTATACCAGAGCTGAGCGCGCAAGTACTTGCTTATCGATAGGTGTCACTACTCAGACAGCACCTCTACATCAGTGCAGGAATAGGAGGGGAAAAAAGTCAAAACCAGAGTTTTTCCATAAAGCCTCATCTTATCAAAGTGTTGCAACATCTCCCTGTGAGAATCTCCAAGCCTCTGTACTGATATATCATTACACTGGCATTAAAAACCAGACACAATTTAACAAGTGTGGCAATGGCAGTTATAATGGACCCATGAGTGTGGCTGGTGGGTGAGAGAAAGGCTGCAGGTCCAGTGAAGAGGAGAACAAGATAATAAACTTTATTTGTTCTACTTTCACAATAATCCATTCAATTAGATGTGGTTCTTATTTTGCTGTAGCCAACTTCGAGGTCCTCGCCATCCACTAGCAAGATGAGAATGAAAAGCAAGCGGAACTTCCGACAACTGGACGAGAGATTGTTGATTTTAAAAGAAGAAAGAAAAGTTCTTGGAATTGCCCAGTCAGTCCTTAGACTCAAATCCAACAGAAGAAGATTTGGAAGATTTACAAAAGGCCTCCTCAGAATATTCAAAATTTTAAATAGAATTCAACAAAATCCTGCACATTGCAAAAAAAACAAACAAACAAAAAAAAACAGCTGTTTCCTTTTAAAGGAAGGGTCTTGAACCTGCCAGTCCAAACAAAAGCTTAACCATCAATTAATTTCTGTTGTATTAAATATTATGATCTTTTTATCTGTGTTTGTTGATGTGATGCCAATAACAATTAAAAATTTCATGTGAATTGCATCATTGAACCTGTGCATAATAAAAATAAAAAGCTGCGTTAAATACTTAAATCAATGCAAGCTCAGCTTTGGGCAAACGTTGTTTTTGTGAGGGCAAGCAAATATCAGTCAGACTAGACTAGAGTCTCAATTACTAATCATTTTCTACATACAAGCCCTCTACATTCATTATTCAAATAATGATTGCTCTAGATTGCCCATTAACACAATACATCATTCAAATACTCCATTCAAGTATGTGTTCTATCCGAATACTCTTCCAGTCCTTTATCTATTCCTCCCTGGCCATAACAGTCTGTTACAGCCTTCTGTTAGAGCTAGTTATAGACTTTTATTACTGGAATGCAAAGACATTTTTTTGCTTTTTTTAGAGCGTGCCACAATAGACACAGCCCATAAAAAACACACACAGAGCTCCATTAGTTCTTGGCACTTGGTGACGCAGTTGCAAAGGGAATCACCTGACAGGGTTTAAATAATGCAATAATTTACATCTTGCCAAAGTATCCTTGGCTTCATGCCTTTTGTTATGTTTTCTCCCTCCATTGCTCATTGCTTTCATCTGTAATCACTATATTTGATGTTTAACATTATATTTTTATGAATAATTTATGTCTGCTTTTTAACTCATCTGCCTCCATTCCTTCATGTCTTTGCATGCACACAACCCACTTTGGATCCAACCACAGCGCCCCCCCCCCCCCTTTTTTTTTAGTTAAACCCAATCCTTTAATTTATGAAGTTTTATTAATCACTATTAGCTTATTCATGAATACCGATGTCAAATTAAAGTTAAAGGTATGGCTTGACAAGATAGGTTTTATCCTGCCAAAAGTCTGCATTAAGTGTAAATTGACTCATACACACATTTAAAAACACATGTCCTACAAATTGCACTCAAATCAACACACACACACACACACACACACAAACACACACACACACACACACACACACGCAAAAGCACTTGAGTGCTCAGTGTCTAAATGTGTGCTCCTGTGGGAGAAGGTGGCTAATTCAGTCTAATAGCGTGGACACCCTTCATCTTCCCACCGGGATCCTGGTATTCAATTACCACCAGTTTATACCTCTTGCTCCTCTGCTATATTTTGCCACTAGCATGACACAAACTAATGGAGCATCTTATTACAGTACGTCTAACTGCACTGTGTGCAGAATTTTCATAACTAAGTATGAGAAAGTGCTCTATTACTATAACTGTGAACACATTTTTTTTTCAGCATGTTTATTGCTGTCAAAAACAATTGAAATGAATTTGTAATTTGTAGCAGAATCAGAGGCTGAGGATTTTTTGACTGGAACCAAATTTCAGCAGAAAACCTGCCAGACCAACATTGTTGAGCAGAGTGTTTTTCAGCTGAAACATATGTAAAGACGAGTATCACACAGAGGAGCAGAACTTATTGCCAAATGTGGGCTGTGCTGTTTCACTTCTCCGGTCTTTCTAGTTTCTTTCTCCCTCTCTCTCTCCCCTCCTCCCTCCATCTCTTGGGAGTTGTATTTTGATAAAAAATCAAAGACACACTCACAAACACACACCTGTTGTGCCAGACTCCAACCCACAAACAAGTGAGCTAGGTTTCTGTTTTCAGTTTAGCAAGAGTCCAAGTGCCCTTTCAAGAGCTGAGGCTTCACTCTGAGGACTTTCAAAGGTCTGTAAGGGTGATGTACAAGTGAGACTGTGAGATCAATTCCATATCTGTCCTATCATTACAGTGAAACAATAGTCACCACTGTTCTTTGTTAGTAAAACAAACAAAAAAAAACATAAACCCTGTAATTATTCAGAAGATAAAATAAAAACATAATTATGGCTTTAATGGCATAATTATGCAAACTCATTAGAAACTTTTAGAAAAAGAGGCACTCACTGTTTTTGGTATATTGTGATTCATAAACATTGTTGCCAGTATATTAAACTTTGGTTGTGTGAAGTTTCTTACATTGATTGTATAATGACATATTTGCCAGTTCCATAAACTACATGGAGGGTATCCCACAGTCATGTGAAAAAGTAATAATTCCACAGGACTCTGTCCTTTACAAGCTAAGTACACCCCATGATTTCAGAGAACAATTTCAGCAGCAATAACTTGAAGTAATCATTTTTTGTATGACTTTTTCAGGCTCTCACATCATTTTTGACCCACTCTTCTTTACAACGTTGCTTCAGTCGAGGTTTATTGGCATTCGTTTATGCACAGCTCTCTGCTGGTCCTCAGGCACAGGTCCTGCCACACACAGTATTTTAGTCAGGTTGAGGTCTAGACTTTCTCTTGTAGCTGTTCTGTTGTGCTTGGGCCTAGTTTTGGCCAAGCTTTTGGACAGATGGCCTCACTCTAGAATACTTTGGTAGACAAAAGAAGCTTATGGTCAACTCAATGACTGTGAGGTGCCCAGGTCCTGTGCCTGCAAAACAGGTCCAAACCATCACCCCTTCACCACTGTGCTTGACAGTTGGTATGAGGTGTTTATGATAATATGCTTTACTTGTAGTAAAACTGGTGCTGCGCATTAATATTTGCACTTTGTCCTTTAGACAGATAAAACCGTTGTTCCATGAGTCTTGAGGTTTTTTTCAGATGCAGCTTTGCTCTGCTTTCTCCTGGTAACCCTCCCAAACAAAACACACTTGTTTAGTCTTTTTTTTCTAATCATACTGCCTTGAAATTTAAGATTTAACATGCTAACTGAGGTTTGTAGAGTCTGAGATGTAGCTCTTGAGTTTTTTGCAATTTCTCTGAGCATTGCACGGTCAGGGTGAATTTGCTGGGGCAGCACGGTGGCGTAGTGGTTAGCACTGCTGCCTCACAGTTAGAATAACATCTGGAGGGCCTGGGTTCGATTCCACCTTGGCCCAGGCCTCTCCCTCTCTCTGTGTGGAGTTTGCATGTTCTCCCCGTGCTTGCGTGGGTTTCCTCCGGGTACTCCGGTTTCCTCCCACATGCCAAAGACATGCACTTACTGGGGTTAGGTTAACTGGCTAATCTAAATTGCCCATAGGTGTGAATGGGAGTGTGAAAAGGTCGTCTGTCCCTCTATGTTGGCCCTGCAACAGGCTGGCGACCTGTTCAGGGTGTACCCTGCCTCTCGCCCTATGACAGCTGGGATAGGCTCCAGCCCCCCCCCCGCAACCCTTGACAGGATGTGCGGAAGCGAATGGATGGATGGATCCACTCCTGGGAAGATTGTAGAATTGTGTTGGCACACACCCAGACCAGCAAACTGTCAAACCACCTGCTTTTATAGACGTGGTCACACTTGCTGATGATCAGTTAATCAGGTGTATTTGATTAGATTGATTAACCTGGCTGTTACTTACCCACCAAGCAGTAAGGGTGGACCTTTTTTCACTGCATAGAGACCTGTTGCTTTAACATGACTACAGATATATAAAAAACAATACTATATTTTGCTTTAATTATTATGTAGGTATGAGCTAATATAATCAATGTCTTTAATGTTCTCACTTAATAAATCTTTTTTGTTACATCTTTATTTATCTTAAAAAAAAAAAAATCCTACAAATCAAATTCATCCAGTTTCGTCTTTCCTACTCAGGTAAACCATACGAGCAAAACAAGGAAACGTCTGTTTTTCTTCTTGAAACACACTAGCAGAGTAAATCCAACTGTTATTGAATAAATCTGCTTGAAATGGCAAATATGTATACAGAATTATCACACATACAGTATTACCTGTTTTATGTGAAAATGGCCTGCTCTGGAATGCATAAAAATCAGAAATGTAATAAGCTTGTGTTTGAATTAGATTTTAACTGTCCAGGTTCAAGAGTAGTTCAACCTTTATTTCCAAGATTAGAAGGGTTTTAACACACAGAGTTCATTCAGAGTGTATTCCACTGCAGGGCACCCAGGTGCTCCGTTCTACTTCCTGCAGAGCCATAATTACAAACACAGAGGCAATTAAATCCATGCAGTGTGTGTGTGTGTGTGTGTGTGTGTGTGTGTGTGTGTGTGTGTGTGTGTGTGTGTGTGTGTGTGTGTGTGTGTGTGTGTGTGTGTGTGTTAGCTATACTTCATACCTTTTTGTTTCATTCTATAGTTTTAATTTCATTGAGTCTTTGCTGAGTGTTTATGCAGATAGGCACTATAGGAGTACATGAGTATTGGCTGAATGTGCGTGTATGAGTGAGTGTGAGAGGCTGAGCGAGGAGCAGGCAATCAGAAAAGTATCAGATGACTGATGGCAATATTGTGTCTTCAAGGCAGAAATAAGGAGGAAGGAAATTCGATTCACCTAAAATCTAAAAGTCCTATCCTTATAGAGCCACAATCAATAAACAAATTTCACAAAATTGAAAGCCACATCACAGAGAAGGACAAATCAATTCAATCGACCTGATATACGAAGGCAGGTTTTGAACCCAATTTTGGTTTTAATGTCCTTGAGATTATGGAGCTTGACATAACACAGAAATAATTCAGTTTTTATTTCAGTTTTGTTGTTGTTGTTGTTGTTATTTCTGTTTTTGTTTGTTTTGTTTGTTTTTAGTGAGTGGGGCTTGGTTACTGTAAGGTTTCTGTTTTGTCTGCTGAAATATCATTTATTTAACATAAAGCCTTTTTATTTACAAAATATTACTAAACCTAGTGAGTAAATTATTAAGAAACACTTTGCGGGTATGAGAAAGATAAGTATAAGTCATTTTATTTCCTGTATGAAATAATTACAAAACACATATTAGTAACATTTCACTTTCCAGCCGTCTGTGAACTCGGACAGTGAGTGAAGATGTTCTCACAGGAGAATTCTCTGTAACTTCAAACGGATGATTTCTCTTTGTCTCTGCTACCGAGAAAGCTCTGCATGCTCTAACAGTTTAGCAGTCTGTGCAAAGTACCTTGGAGAGAAAGATGACAATGGAGGCAGCAGGAGAGAGAGATAGGAGCAGGCTGCATGAGAGAAAAAGAGAAGGGTCAATCCTTTCCATAAAAACCAGACCTTTGGTGGTGTGCCAAGACAGTCAAGTGGTTAAATCCTCAGCCTCTCAATCCACATATGGGCTGCTACTGGCCAAGCACTGAGTGTCCTGTGTTCTCACTTGTGCACCCCATGCTGTTTCCAGTCATAATAATAAGTAATGTATGCTGTATTTCAGGTAAGGGCACTGCTAACTGAAAGAAAACCAGGTCATTAAAATGTGTCCCCTTGGAGAAAACTCAGTGTGGGTGCATTATATTAACATGGAGTTCCTTATTAGGAGTATGATGCTGCTGCTGAACCGGTGTTGCACAAGCTGGGCTATTGCTTGGAATTTAAAGTTAAGTCTTAAGCCTCTGCATGACACAACAAATATGTGTCGTTACCGCAGCTGCTCGCTGCTCTGAACCTTATCTAAACCCTTCTGTGTATCCAAGTGCATTTCAAAATGACCAAAAATAAGCATAAACTAAACTGTTCAGTGTGCAATTGCAAGAAAGTTCTAGAACAGACTCGTTTTAAGAGGAGAGTTACAATCTTTCTCACCCTTTTTAGAGTCCTTGAGATCCTCTAAAGGAGAGTGTGTTATCTCCCGCAGAGTGAGAGGGGGAGATGTTCCTCACTACACCCATTCTCATACCTGCCGTGTTTGTAGATAGAGGTGTGTGTGTGTGTGTGTGTGTGTGTGTGTGTGTGTGTGTGTGTGTGTGTGTGTGTGTGTGTGTGTGTGTGTGTGTGTGTGTGTGTTTGTGTGCGTGCATGCGTTCAAGCACGTGTGCGTGTGTATGTGTATGTTGCGTGCGAGCATCTGACTTTCAGCATATTTAAAGACCGAAAATGAGTCGTTGCTTTGAGGAATGTCTCCAAGGGTGAATGTGCAAGTGGGCAGACATACACATGAGATAATTCAGTCTTCTACAGCAGAAAAAAAAAGTGTCATAACAAATTAAATTCACCAGAGGCAGAAACTCCTGGGCTCAATTTCAACTCAATCCTAAATCCATGAAGGAATATGTAAATATATGCGCCACACAGAAATATTACAATGCTACACTGCTCCATCCAGTCGCAAAATAAACTCACATCCAGCATCAAAGTGCTTTTAACACAGCAACCCAATTAGTGTGTGATTCCAATAATCTAACTCCACTGTAGTAACATTAGGGTTTCCATACTAGGCACGCATAACTCTGTACTTACAAACACCACCGTCACAGAGGGCCATTTTGCCCATTTTGTACTTGTTTTGCTGCATAACGGCTGCATTTTGAACATTACCCAGGCAGATATTGCCAGAGACATACCCTGAACATGCAGAGGAGGAAGAACCTTCCCAGTGGCTAATATACAGTATGATGCATTGTTGTCAGATGAATGCCTCCACATATAAGCAATGAAGCAGTAATAAAGGGATTTTTGGAAAACGCAAATAAATAACTTCATGCTTGTTAATTGAGCTGAAGTTCTGAATATTAAGAATGCTACCTCTGGTTTGGTAAATCAGCTGGGGGCTGTCAGATTTCGCCTCAATTTAAAAGACAAGCTGTAATGCCATCTCCTTATTATGTAGTAGCTCTGTATTGTTGGCGTTTAAATGCTTTAAACACAATTCCAACGTAGTCTTAAATCATTGCCGTATCATGTTTTCCTAATGACATGAAAAGCTGTCCTCCCTCCCAGCTCCATTAATGGAGCAGGCGTGATAAAACGTGACAGCATTCACAATGCTGGAATGATAAATCTCTATGAAGGTGGGGAATAACACTGATGCTACACACCGAATACAACTGATTAAACTTGCACTCAGTCAAGCACACATGCACAAATATAGACCACACAAATAAGAAACACACATGCAAGCAAATGAAACTACTGTAGAAACAAAGGCGGAGATCAACAGGCATAAATCCTTTTCTAATTTCCGTGTGTCCTTGTGTTATGTTCACTGCCGCTGCCCACATTTTCAATCTACCAGCTTTATGCTGTAAACTGTCAGTTATTCATTCACTGTTAATTGATAATTAAGCACTAAGATAGCAGTTGCTGTTTAATATGTGACTGAAATAATTGACGGCATAAATCTATCACACATGTGTGTGTGGAAGCACCTGTGTTGAATGCTTCTTTATCAGCTTAAACTTAATGATAACAAAACCTTGTGCCTCTGCGCTCATGTCTGATGCAGAGATCAAGAAATGAAGGAAGAAAAGACAAAGAAGAAAGGGGATATTAATGTTTAACACAAAGAGAAAATAGTGACAGATTCAGAGACAGATAGGATGAGTAAGTTCAAATTAAAATGTGATGCAGTGGAGAGGAAACAAGGAAATAGGTGGTTTAAGGACAGAAAGAAGGGGAGCTAAGAGAGAGAGAAAAGATAGAAAGACATGAGAGGAGAGAAGAGAAAAGATAAAGCATGCTGGAACATTTAAAGAGGCACCAACCTAACAGTATAAAAACAAAACCGACTGGTGTTTTAACTATTCATGTATACATATTTATGTTTAGCAGTCTTAATTAAAATTGAAAAAATCAGCTGTATTTCCTGTAATTATACAAATGATTCATTTTATATTTTCAGCAGCAGTAAGAAATGTGTTTGGAATAAACAGAAAAAGAAGCGGGCAGTTAGCACGAGCAGTGATTGGAACAAAAGACAAACCCGAAAAGGAAAATCTAAAGACTACTCCTAATGATTTACTAGCTGTATTATGTGACTGACAAGGGTCAAGTGTCTGGGGCATGCAGTGCAGGAAAACGAATACCGCCTACCACCCCAGCAAACAGTCTACAGCCAGTACTTAATAGCGGTTCCAAGTAATTTGCCCAAAGGGAGGGAAGCAACAGTGGCAGCAATAATAAATAATCCCGACCAAGAAGCTTTGCTAAGTCGAGCAAGGCTGGGTAATTGGTGAGACGTTAATATTTGATAAGCCAGTAAAGGCTAAAGTGACCAATGATATCCACAAGCACCACTGTAAAGGGATGGGTCAAATGCATTCTGAAGTGTGTGAAAATTGGAAGCAAGTTTGAGGTACAGGAGAAAATCTGTGGTATAACAAAATAGTATTCTTGGTATTCTTTCAACAAAACACACAAACCAGTGATGGACAGCTGAAGCAGATGTGCTGAATTTAGTGTTAATTGGTTAAATAAATAAATAAACAAATTATCCTGACAAGAGACAGATCAGTAAAAAAAAAAACAAGTTACATACAAATCTCAACTAAGGCTTCAGTCACACATGGTTAGAGACTGGCCAGCAACTCCCTAGCAACTTCTGGTCACTAAGTAAAAATGTGTATTCCCCAAAGAGCTGGTAAAGAACATGCTGCACCGAAAACCTGATTGCTTTGGTTGCTAACAGATTGCCACATTTGCCAACAGTTTGCATGGAACTCATCTGCAAATACACACCAGTTACCCTCTGAGCTGTAGTGAAACTTGAAAATAGCGTGACAGAAACAGAAGACATTCGCCTTTGTAGTAAAAGTTGTGCCTTACCACTGTAATCAACACATTTTAAAAAGGCGCAACCTTTAATTTGAAAGCAAACATTCATCATGTGTTGCATGCTTCAGAGTTTTACTACTGGTTGGAAAGTAGTTTGTGAGTGTTTGCAGGCAAGTTGGTGCCTTCCATGCAAACTACAGGTGACCTCGGCAGCTTGTAATGACCATATAGTGCCGACTCACCAACCTTTTTGTGAAATATATACTTTTCCCTAGCAAGCAGAGGTTACCAGGGGGTCAAGGACTGGTCTCTAGGCCTACATGAATGATTGCATAGCCACTGCCTGCAACCTCCAGCAACCACTCGCAACTGATCAGGGAATGCCAGATGGTGGCTCACAGATCTGTAGAACTGTGTGACTGAAGCCTAAAGTAATTTTGCTTTGTGTCAACACAAGTTATTGCAAATATACAGAAGAAAGGAACATTTTATATTGTAAACTGCACACTGACATGGGAAGAGAATGAAACTGTCAAGAGGAATTAGGTAAAACGAAATTAGGTTTAATGGTCCTGTATGTGATTACAAAGAATCCAGTTCCTTTCTGTACCCATTTAACAACAGACATCAAATAAAAATAACGACTGAAACAAGCTAGAGTAAGAGACAAGATAACAGAGAATGAAAACAAGATATGACAAGCAATACAATTAAATCTGAATAAGTAGCCAGTATTTACAGGTAGTGCATGTTTTTAGCTTGTCATCTGTGCCTCATAATGAGGGCCAATTTGAGGCCTGATGTTGGCATCTCCTCCGCTCATTGAGATTACAATTTCTATACAGAATTCCTGACACAACCCTATGCGCACAAATTTTTCTAACAATGAACTTAACATTTTAATTCAACACACAGGTTATCTGTTTGAGTGTGCGGTTACTTAAAAGCGATGGGATTGTGTGCACAATGCACGCAGTCCCATTGTGATGGATGTCTATTGACAGAGAGAAAGAATGATCTTTGCAATGGTGAAAGCTGTGTGTGTTTCTTGAGCATGAGAAAGAGGTGTTACTTTGAGGCCATAGGCTGCACACTCAAACAGGATTTGGAAAGAGCATTAGTAATTATTGGGCTATTTTTCTGTTACCTTAGCAATTTTTTTTCCTCTCAATTTTTAATTGGGCAAGGTACAAATTTGGATGAGTTGAGCCCACCCCTGCACATAGCTAGAGGCAGTCTCGCTCAAAACCTATGTGCTAATCTTTTTCAGATAAATATTTTAAATCGTCTATTTGCAATGAAGTGCTGCATTTACAGCTGTGTGTGAATATTGGCATTTACATTTATGGCACTGTATAATCATTTTAAATGTTCATGATGGTGATAGCCTGTCACAAAAAATATTTACTGAGTTTTTTTTATGCAGTTACTGACCTGTAGACCAGCTAGTAGGGAAAAGCTGAAAGTCTACTGTTGTCGTGCTGAAATACCAATCATTCAACCTCCCACTTTGCTGACATGTCACATTCACTGGCTGTTGTATCATCATTGTGTTTGAGGAGCCTGATGGAATGCTTGCACTATAGAACAATTAAAGCAACTTTATTACCATGAAATACACCCACACTTTGAGATATTTTAATTTATATGGACAAACACTACTGCTAATTGGACACATACATATCCATGCCACAAGAGACAATGAGGCTTTAAATGACATCAGTAGGGATCCCACTGATGGAGCACAGAAGACTAGGTAGTGATGGATGCCTGTTAAGCAATTGGAGTCAAACATGCACACAAACCGCACACGACACACAACCCTAACACACAACCAGCATGCACAAAGACACATACATTTGCTCATCTCCTGACACTCAAAACACTCATCTGACACTCAAACACTGCCGACTGACAGCTAAGACACGCTCCTCTGACAGATCAAACCTGATTTACAATGCATGCAGGCCTTGTGTGAGTAGGGGCGTGTGTATGTTTGTGTGTGTGTGTGAGAATGATTGTGTGTCATTCTGTTAGACAGAGATGAGCTTAGGGAGTTAGGGGTCAGAATTGTATATTTTAAAGTGTCACATATCGTGTCATTTATCTATCCAGCACAGGCTCCTCTTCTCCAGACATGGACACACACACGCACACACACGCACACACACACACACACACACACACACACACACACACACACACAGAGTACCCACCTCTGTTCCTCCCACGCATTCATTCCAGTCTACAGGATAATCAATCAGCTCATTCTGTCTTATTTTGTGTCTTTTCGCTTGTTGCTTTCCGTCAGTGGAGTGCATCAGTGTCATATCCTCATTGTTAAGCACCAGAGTTAGTCCCACAGTTGAGCTCTACCCACAACCAAGTGGATAACTATGCCTGCCGTCTTTGGGCTTCATTGCCATTCTAGGCCAAAGTGGCAACCAAGCAATTTCTTTAAACTTTTTTTTTTTTTTTTTGTATTCTATGACTTTATTGGACAGGGACTGTGGCAACAGATAGGAAATAGGGGGAGGGGGATGTGCAGTAAAGGGTCTATTTGACCAGGAATCAAACTTTTGATTATTTAGAGCAAGAAAGCTGCAGTTGGCCTTCGCACAGAGATTGGGTGAGAGAAAGAGATACGTCTTCAAGACTGGGGAAAGCAGAAACACATAATAGTCTTTGGACCAGATTTCCTAATGCGTTGTGACAGTGCGAACTGTGTATTTGTGTAAAAAGTAGTACTGTCAGTATTTACAAAGAGAGCGTGTGCATGTAAGAAGTGGGAACTCTTACACGCTTATACATTTCTGGGAGTTTCCAAGGTGCAAAGAATAAGGACAAGAAAATTTAAATCAAGTGCGCAAATGGTCTGCTAGTGTTTGCAGTGTGAAATTTACTGCTGATTGCTCTGATATTTAATGCAGAAAAAAAGCGTGTCAGAGATGTAAGAGCATGTGCTAGAAGAATGAGACATTTGCCAGAGGAGGTTGTGATAAAAACATATAGACACCTAATTCTAAATTTGTTCTAACTCAGAGATGACCTGCAACCTAGAACCAAAAGGAGTCATGCAATACCAGCTGCAACAAAACTTAGTGCAACTCTTAAGTTTTGGTGTCGGGTTCTTTTCAACATTCACAGTTTCACAGCCTGTGGAATGGGGTTCAAAGGGAAATGGCTGAAAAATGCAGAGAACAGAGGGGTGACGACATTGGCTTTTGCCCCTATCCTAAAAAAAATAATCAGGCCTTGGATGAATGTCAGGTGTGGGAAATCTTAAACTAGAGATGTCTCACATGTTAGGCAACTGTGTAATCCACTACACTGTAGAGCCTCTACATTTGCTGTTTTCTACAGAGGAAATTTTTAAGAAAATATGTCATTGTCCAAAAACTTGAGGACCTAACTATGTATAACCATATGCAATTTATGTAAACAAGCATGTCTTTGCAATAAAAAAACCAAACATTTTATTCATCTAAGAAAGTCCATGTAAAGTAATGCAGTGAATTAGCATTTTAAAACCCTTTGGATGCATATACAGTATGAATCAACTGTCATAAAGGTCAGCTGTCAGACAAGGTGAGTTTACACTAAAATAGAAATCAGGTTTTTGGTCTGGCTCTTTTTATTATTATTATTATTATTATTATTATTATTATTATTATTATTATTAACATTTATGTCCTTGTATAAGCTCCAACTGAATATTCAAAGTCACAAAAAAAGAATTTGTTTTTGTGGCTCTGTTGCACTCTGTATGTTTGGATTTATGCATCCCAGTGTCTATATCTGGATTTGTTAAAGATGTGCGTGTGTGTGCGTATGTGTGTGCATGCGTGTGAGTAATATGGCCTCAGGGCTTCAGTGGGGGTACTGCCGAGGGAATTCCTAAAAAGACAGAGATCCTCAGCCGTAAGAAAAACATGCTTCACCTCTGCCTCTCATCTTCGCTTCCCATGCCACAGACACACACCAACAAGAACACACGTTACACACACCTATGCATACCACACTTGTACATTCATACACTTACTCAGTACTACGCAGATTCTACGCTTGCTCCTTATAAATTGAAATACAAACACAATTTAAGTGTTCCTGCAGGCATCAAGCATAGAAAGTAAATTGGTGTTGCCAGATGATGAGCCAATGAAATATTGTAAATGACTTAAGGCAGCAAGTCCAATATACCTTTTAAGCATTAAACGTCCCATTTACCATGTGATGTTTGTGCACAGTGAATGATATACATTACAGTCAGCGTGGTATGTGGCATATATAAACCAATAATTCCATCCTCTAATCATCTGTTTCAGCATAAACCTTGGTCATTATTTAGTAATAGGCTCAGATATCACCCAAAGATTAAATCTTTTCAAGTAGAACATAGGCGGTGATGAATCAAAATGTAAATATACCATGCCGTGCAAAGGTTTTAGATCCTAAAACTAGGGTGGCTTTGAGAAATAATGCCGTGAATAATTTAAGTTCAAAATGCACACAGACTGCAGTAAATGTGCAGAATTTGCTGTAACCTCTCTTTTCTTTTAAAACAGGAGCAATTCTCCAGTAAACTTGCACAGTGCTCCCAGTGAGTCCCAGTTTGACTCAGGTGTGTTAAAGGACTCCAGCATATTGTACATCAGAACAGGTTTTATGTGCCAGACTTTAAAGCTGAATATGAATGCTAATATCTGGCTAACTTAAAAAAAAAAAAAAAAAAAGGACTTGTGAATGGTCTTTATGAATGATGACAAGTTCATATTTTATCGTTCCAGAAACCATATAACACACCCTATTACCTGATTGTCTACAGCTGCAACACAAACAGCAGCCCACATTTATTGTCTTTCCTCACAAAAGGTCAGTACATGCAAAATCTGCTTTTCCATGACAAAGATGAAAACAAAACTATAAAAGGCAAGAATGAAACAAAGTATTTGATTGATGTGGAAGGAAAGGTTGGTAATCTCAGATCCGTACCACAAGCGGGGTTGATATTTAGCTTAATGATGTTGAAAGCAAGACCGTGTTATCGCCTAAATAAAATGTGTTTACAGAGCAGCACGCGAACTGACCTGGTTGAATGGCGCACATTTGATGAGCCTCCTATCAGGTTGTCAGGCTCAGCTTTACATTGTCATTGCTGGCTTTGCTTTTATCAGCTTATCAGCTGCCCCACCTTTTTGCTGCTCCCAATGATAAGGAATAGTCAGAATTTCCAGATCCAAACTGTCAGTTTGCCGAGGGTGAACACTGACTGAGAATCAAACAAAAAGAAAAGCACATAGCATACTCTAAACTCCTCCTATCAATGCTCAGGAAATCAAACAACAGGCTACTTTCAAAGACAATTTAACTAAAAATGGATAAACCAAAAGATGGATGGATGGATGGATGGATGGATGATATATACAAGTGCCAGGATTAGAGCCTCAAGCAGCATATTACCAGTGCTAATTACAGATCTCTCAACAATAGCTTCAAGCTCAGATTTACCAGCATAAAATATTCTTTGTCAAACTGCTTCACAACACCATAGAGCTTGTGGCACTCATTGGAAGCTGGGATAAGAATTGAAGCCTCTGTAGAATAGCTGTCAAGTGGTCTTTTTAAAGAGTGCATGCTGACATCCCCCCACCCCCCATAGCATTTGGCCTCACTACCTCCCTTCTCAACAGTAGAGCTGCAACATCAGGAGAAAAAGCAAGACGTGTCAATGATCTGAACAGTCAATGGTCTGCAGACATTAAAATATGTTCAGAAACCGATGCTCCTGATGCATATGGTAGCTGTACAGTTGGAAACTCACACTAGGAAAATCCTGAGTTTGTTTCATATTTTATTCTGCTCAGAAAACCCTGTGGTTAGTAATCATGGCCCCTTAGAAAGAAGAAATCCCTTTTTTTCCCCCTTTTGTCTTTAGGTATCTTATACAGTACTCTCCTCAGGTTTCATAATCATTTAGCCATTCTGTCAGTGTTTTATTTCAATTTGGATGCATGACAGCAAGTGCTAACTGTTTGACTTTTGCCACTCAGGGGGTACTGACCATGGCAACTTCTGGCTTAATGTAATGCTGATGTTCTGCATATTTTATAATATCACAGAACTAGTTCTTATTACAAGCTGACCGAGCATGTCTGAAATCATTTTTTTTTTTATTGCCCCAAACAGAGTCCTAGGAAGGTGAAATATAAATGTTCTGTTTCACAGAGATGAGAAAGACATGATGTTAACAAAACAATGTTGACTCAGACTTAGAAGGTTTGATTGAAAACCAAAGTACAGCTGGATGAATTAACTAGTTTCAGAGGTACACATAAAACTAAGAATTGTTCAATGTAGCTATGAACACTTACAAAAACCCACCTAAGGGCAGTTTTTGCCAGGCCTGGGGTGGTTTTTCATTCAACTGTATATGATGCAGACATGTATGGTTAATTTATCTTATTATTCTGAATATTTTATATCTTTGCTATACCACTGTACATAGTCAGATGACAAAAACACTTCACAACAGAGTGATATATACATGTAACAGTGATGTAATATGTATTCATCTTCAATGCAAGTTACATAATTAAGTTACAATGAAACCTTTCCATTTTTAAAGAAAAACAAAACCTAACCAGTATATCTTGGGTTTGATGTTTATGTGGAAAACTGTAATGTTGGTGATGATCACCAAAAGACACGTGTTTATTCTGTAATCTTAAAAGAGATATTTAAGGGACATAGTACACGTATTGATTTCTTTGGTTAATAATTTAAGAGCCCAACTGTAATATATACTGTACCCTTGGCTGTCGATCTAAATGTACCCAAGTTTGTACCTCAAACTGCTGCCTTCATAGTAATTCATTTATATCAAAAATATATAAATAAATTATATATATATATATATATATATATATATATATATATATATATATATATTAGGGGTGGGACTCAATTAAAAAAAATTTGCTTTGTAATTAATTAATCGCATTTTAATCAAATTTCAATATTTAACATGATAAATATTAATTTAAGTTTAGTTGATGAATGAATCAATATACATAAGCTTAAACTTCAAAATTTTGTTTATTTTCCCACCAGTCTACTACACAGACCAACAAAGGGTGGAAGTGCTCCTGTGATAAGCAAACTCCTAAAATTAAAGTTCAGCATCATAACTGGATAGTTTTATTCTACATTAATGTCTCACTTAATATAATTGGAAATTAATCATTCTCTCAGCTGTATTCCTTGATGTTGAAATGTGTTATGCTTGTTTTAACAGCTTATTTTGAATAAAAGAATTAAAATTAAACCATAAAAAGGAGAAAAAGTTTGTTCTCCGTTTAACCAGCTGCTTTTACACAGCTGTGCTTCGCATTCACGTTGCTAGGCGACATGAGCTACGCAGAGGTGAGGGCAGCTGATATGAAGGTTAGACCGTCCAATTTCACAGACGCTCACTTCCGGCCTTTGCGGTCTTCATGAGCTGCAAAGGGGTCGGGGCCGGGTCCTTCGAAGGATGTGGCCCGTGTGCGTCGGTATAATCTGTATGCATGGAATTCGTGCACTAAGAAACGTTCCACGGTGCAAAGTGCAATTAAAATACGTTAAAATTTTTAATTCGTTATTTTCCCCGTAATTAATTAATCAAAATTAACGCATTAATTTTGATTATATATATATATATATATATATATATATATATATATATATATATATATATATATATATATATATATATACATATATATATATATACATACATACACTGCGATCATTATGGTAAAATTTCACACTTGATACAAAGTCAATCTCTAAAGTCATTAGAATTCATCCTCTTGAAAGAATGAATGTTCCAGAGTTCCTTTTAGCAATCTAACCAATAACTCTAAGTGGTGGACTGACAAGCAGGAAATATTGTCCTCCCTAGTGCCATACTGAGGACATCTAATGCAAAATCCGGCTGTAATCAGCAACAAAACATGTTACGGATGGCTCTCCCGGGACTGCAGCATTTACACATTAAGACTGTGTGTTTTCTCATTGTTTTCATTCTGACTGCCTCTAGTGTTTGGCAAGAACCCAAAGATCTTTTAGTGAAAAAAAATTCACTTTGGAAAAATTCTAAGTGGACAAAAAGTAAAAAAAAAAAAATCTAATTTTATTTGGTGAATTATTTCCACCAAGTGACCTAAGACTGAGCATACCGCATCACCATCCCTGTGAATATATTGATTCTCCCATTTGAAGCACATATACAAGATCAATCATTGTCCCAAATATTGTGGTTCACTGGGCCCACCTAATATGAGATATTCCAAATAAGAAAAAAAGCGCAGACTTGGTAGTCAGAACTCTGTACATAATAACCGAGAAGAATCAGTACTATTACTCACTAATTAGCTCCTTGGATGCGAGATGAGAAATAGATGAAGGATAACACAGATTGCAAACTGTGTTGACACAGAACACGGAGCCAAGCAATCCGTGGTGTTTCTTGTTGTGATTGTTAGAATATTCATCAGCATCTTCCATACAGAAAAATAGCCTCCATGCATGTTACTCATCTAGCAGTTCGACGTGACTTGTTTTTGCTATAAGGGAATTGTTCAGTGAATATCTTTACTTTTTCTCTACTTTGTAAACACATTAAATGGAATCCTATTATGGATGCTTTAGACCATGTGTTTGGCTGTGTTATAGGATGTGAACATGGAGGTATGCGGAACTCACACTGTGTGCATGCAAATGTTTTAATGTGTGTTCTTGCAATTGTGTATACAGTAAGTGTGGTTTACTTGAATGTGTGTTTGCTCAAGCCGAGAGATCAGCCTATTTTCTGTCTTTGTACATCCCCAGAGCTTTGAACAAAGGCTGCTGGCAGCCCAGATCAAAACAGGCATCAATTCCTTTAGCCTGACATTGTATGGGTGTGCATGTGCATCCCTGGGTGTATCAGTATGTCTGTGTGTGAATATTTGTGTGCAGGCATGTGCGTACGCTGATGTCCATGCATGTTATGCTGTCTTGCCCTCTTGCCTGAGTAGCCACATTCTGTTTAAAATACATATTCAGCATTTTGCACTTTTTTCTTCTCCTCCTTTTGCTCCACTCCCCTTTCACTCCATTTTAGGGTGTTATTAGATAGGACAACTCTTGCCGCTGGCAATTCTCCTCTCAGCGCTCTACATCCAAAGGCATGTGGGTTTTGGAAACCAGTGTATGTGTGCGAGTAGAGAGTAGGTAGCTGTGCCTGCTGTGTATAATAGGGCCATGGTGCAAATAGTGTCAGTTTATGTCTGTATATACTCTACTGTACAAAAAGCAGTCATTAATATACAGCATGGAAAAGGTGAAGCAAAAGCAAGAGTGTGTTTCCTAAGATCTTTTAATTTAGGGTCACTATTAGTTTTTCAGCCTTCTTTCTCTTTCTGAAATCCTTCCTTTCGTTAGGCCTCCCACTTAAATTACAGGAGGGCTCTCTCAAACCCCCCCCATGCACACACACACACACACACACACACACACCAGCAATCAGGCTCACACGCACACTTAAGCACTCTCTCTCTCTCTCTCTCTCTCTCTCTCTCTCTCTCTCACACGTACACGCACACACGAACACACACGAACACACACACACACAGTGGAAGAGCCTAAGGGCTCCATCCATTAAAAGGTCTATCCATCATCGCATATAATTTTAATATGGTAGGAATAAAAAGATGCTTACGCAGCTAAATTAGAATTTTCAGGGACCTGCAGGCTGGTGTCTAACCCTGCCTAGAAACCTGTATGAGCAAATGCATGCATGCATGCACACACACAAGCACACTGAACAAGGTCAATATGCTCTGTGAATTATGGCTCATGAAATGCTGATGGCTGTTGTGTGTGTGTTTATCATATTTTTAGCTATGAGAGGACCACTTGGAGGGCTAACATTTGGTGGGAGTCAGGGATTGGGTGAAGCATGTAGTTTTAAATGTGAAGTTTAGGATAAGGGCCTCGGGAATGGATGTCGTTCAATGTGTGTGTGTGTGTGTGTGTGTGTGTGTGTGTGTGTGTGTGTGTGTGTGTGTGTGTGTGTGTGTGTGTGTGTGTGTGTGTGTGTGCCTGTGTCTGCATAGTCTTTCCTATGTGTAACATGATTACATGAGTATGTAAGGTTTCCAAGAGCTCCCTGGGGGCATTTTCCATAATGCATGCATTCAGTGTACTTTGATCTAACATTTATCCTTTCCACTTCTTTTCTTGTCACCCATTTTTCTCATTGTGTCCTCTGGGGATCTTTGTTGTGGTTAGTGAACGAAACTGCTTCTCAGTCCATGCTTTACAGCACAGGATGAGGCAGGACCAGACAGGGCCATCACTTATTTATGCAGTTCAGTTTAAACCAGCCCAGGTCACATTCAATAAAACACTAAATGCTTAAAAAAAAATTGCTGTGTCTAAAATCAGTTTTAGACTTTTTATTTTTTTTATTTTATATACATTGCTTATTTATATTTATGTTTAATTTTGCAGTAACCTCGGCCCATTTGTCACATTAGTCAATAACGAGAGTTCCAAAACCAAAGAAAAAAAAGTTTTCAAAGTGTTATCAAGCTCTAAAATCCAATCAGCACTCACTTCAAGGCACTTCTAAAAAAAAATGACAGGCTCCTTTTGTAGGTTGTTATCAGTTGACAGTTGATTGTCAGCAGGAATCCAGAGACAAAACTTTTAGATCTAAGGTAGCCCGGGGCTTGGTTAGCTAATTATGGTTCTTTTTATTATTTATTTTATTTTTAATGATGCTACAGCTATGTATGATCACTTCATTTAAAATAAGTTAAGTTCAGGATCAGCTTAAGATAAGCCAAACCAAATCAGTTTTTGGAAAACCTCTCATTCTTTTCGGTCAGAAATGGAGCAACTTTTCTTGGGCTGAGTTTCTTCAGCCTCTTTATAAAGGAAAGTCACCACCCTGCCGATGTAACTAGCCAACTTTTTCCATAAGAGCATGTAGCAAATATAAGAAGTCATTTCAAGGACTTTGAACATTAAGCTCTTTAAAATTACCTGCAATATTGTTTACCTGCAATTTTCACACAAGTTCAAAGACATGAAATGAATTTCCAGCTTGGATCTTTGCTAAGCACATTATGAAATGATAAAATCCCGGAAAGCAGCTGACACAGTGAGTTAGATATTTCTAATCATTGTTTTCTCCCAATAAACAATACCTGCTCCTGTGTTAAAGCTACTTGAGCTGGAACTGAGACGAGAACATATTGCAGTATGAAACATACCCAAACAGATCTATTATAAGCTATATTGATCCATGCCCAAGAATGGAAACCTCAGAGCAGTATGTAGTGTTTCAGCCTTGCAGTCTGAAAATGGCATTTCCCCAGAGAACTTAAATGTAGTTGAGCCAGCAAAAAAAATGTTTTCACCAGCTTGATTGCTCGTGATGACAAAATCTTTACTTCTGAGTGATACTGCACAGGTACGCTGAAATGGCACGATTCCTTTGTTATGTCTTCTTTTGTACTGTGACCACTTTGTGAAACAAGTTAACTAAGGTTGTGATATTTCTAGACGACAAAAAGTATAGGAGTGGTTGCAGGAAAAGACAGTTACTACACAAATAGTCCAACCTGAGAGCAGTCAGAAAGGAAACACATTCCTGCACTAACAGCTACTGAGCAATAATCACTGAGCATACCACAGAATCTAGAACAGTTTCAAAAGCAAAAGAACAAAAATATTTGCAGCTATCAAGGTTTATCATTAGGACCTAAGTCAGACAGGACAAAATGGCAATGATTTTCTTAACTTTACCCATAGTATTCGGAACACAAGTGGAAATTCAAATCAGTGGCTTTGCAGCCTTTGGTATTCAATACAGGAAACGATGGAGATGAAAAGCCTCCAATTTGGTACCTGAAAGGCCACTAAACCGTAACCTAAACTATAACAGAAATAAGATTAAACTGTAAAATGAAATCTGTGATATGCTTCTCCCTTATTCACTACAGGGGTTGGCAGAGTTTTTTAACGACATACGCCTCTCCTGATGCAACCACAAAGCGATAATATTTATCTAAAAGGTGGAAAGACATCAGAACTGATAATGTACACATAAAACTCTGATCTTTTTAAGTCTGCGCTTGTCTAGACCAAGCACTTTTTTTTAATAGCATGCCAGTCTTACCAATACTGTGTATAATGAACATATGATAACATGTAGTTTTGCAAGCCTTACATGTTGTTGAGTATATTGTCACTGAAGTAAATGTAAATGATTTCTCTTTCTCATCTTCTTTAGTGTCTTTATTTGTAAGTACATTTGTTGGAGCACTGCTGCCACAGGTTTTCAGTCGGTAGGACAGTGGCAGGAAGTGCTCAGAAATGATACACCCAACAGGGATCTGCTAATAAAGAAGAAAACATTGCTGTATGGTGCTTCCAGTGGCGCAAATCCCCTTAAGGTACTATTAAGTTTTAAAAAAAAAACAAAATAACTTAATTTGTGTATATTTGCAATAGCTACTAAGTACAATTAATTAAATAATTTAATCATTTTGACATACATTTCATAATCTTAAGGTGGTTTTGTCAAAATTATATTTGGACATCTGTTTGATGTCATGATATTTGATTAGAGAATTATGCTGGTTTGTTGTACAAGTTCAGTTGACTTAAGCCCAACTCCTCCTAACCCCTTCCACCAGAGGGGTGTACTATGAGACAAACCTAACTGGTTAGGGAGCTATGTTGTGAGTTTTCTATGTCACAAAAGTGGCTCTTTACAGGGTTAAATCACCATGGTAAACTATTCTTGTAACCTGGACTCTGCACTACAAAGTGAGTTCAACATACCTAGGGTATCTTTCCATTATCTGGATTTACTTACGCTAACATTGGTCCTGGGTTAATTTAGTGAGCTGATAATCAGCTTTGTGTGATTGTTTATGCTGATCGCCAGTGTTAGGGTAAGTGAATCCAGACAATATAAAGATACCCTGTGTATGTTGAACTCGCTTCCTGGTGTAAGGCCCAGATTGTAGGATGGACTGGCTTCTTCCTTCCTCCGGGGCGGAGTCTAGTTTCTCGCGCTACTGCCAAGCCATCTGTTGCTCATCAAGTTGCAATCAGCTACCAGTACTTCCACCTTACACTCTTTGCTGGATAGTCTGCTATTGCTCTGTGGTAAACTGGCTCCCTAATGTTGTTCCTCTGTTATTTTGGGGCTTCTGTGCTAATTCTTCTGTTTCTCTGTTCCCAGTTTAACCTTGCCTATCTTAAAAGCATGTTACCTACCTGTGCAACTTACCTGCCTCCACGAGACTGGTCTTTTTCACCTCCAAACCCTCACCTGTACTCTTGCCTCTGGCTTCCCTGTCTGCCCTCCTGGAACTCCCTTCTCTACAAACAAACAAACTAACCAGCATCCCCTCCCAAGGACAGGTTCACCAGATTTGCCAAGTGATCCAAAATTCCTCAACGCCATCTCTGCCTCTGATCACCGTTCTGGATATCTCTATCTTGGAATACTCACCTGGGTCTGGATCCAGCCCCCAGTTCCAGCTTCCTGACCAATATCTTTCACTTAACCTTGTTGTGAGAAATAAAGACTCTGAAACTTGTAGAGCTGTCTCTGTCACATCTTCATTTGAGTCCTTTGTTTTGCTTTGGCCTAAGTTGTACATGACACATACATAAACCAAGACTCATATCAACTAAAAATATGAACTCAAAAACAATTCCTTCTCTTGACTATAATGGAATATTGCCTTGTTTTCCTCTTAAGAGCTTTTAACAAAGCTTCAGAGAAGCAACAACCCCTAAGAAAAAAATAACATAGAGCTGACACTGATTCTTTGGATGATATCATTTTTATGCTCATCTCATCTAACACATTCTCTGTAATGTCTATTCTGTCTGTGGATTTATTTTCATTATACTGAAATAGGTACACAGAAATAAAGCATCACCAGGGATACAAAGTGTGTACAAGGATTGCAAAATTTTTTTTAAAAAAGTCTCAGACACTAATCAGTAGTAAAAATTACTATCAATTTACATACATTTGCAAGAGTATTGATACTAAGACTGCCGTCTTTGTCTCCTCCAATTAAGGCACAACGTCAGCTAAAGGCAGGCACACAGCCCCTCCACTCAGGAAGTGCATCTGGCATAAAATCTTTGCCAAATGAAACATGCGGATCCATCCACTGTGGCAATCCCAGTGGGAATAAAAGAGAAGCTGAAAGCACCTTTGTCGATCAGCTACTATTACTAGTAGTTGTCTCTTAAGTTATCATTAAGGTAACTAGCAGTCATGGCTAATAATAAAAAAATAATGTTAATATGAAGCTAGGCAGCTAACACTATCAGTCTGCAACATTATAAAAGACAATGCTAATTTAACAGCATAACACAATTATTTGTATCTAAAAACTGTTATATTTCTCTTTAAGTCTGGCATTAAAGCTGAGAAAACTCTACAAGCAACTAGTCAGAAACAGTGGCGGCCTACCTTACCTACTTTATTTGATCACCCACGAAGATGTGGAGCCAAGTCACTGGAAGCAAAGCACTCAGAGAACCTAAAAATATATTGTTGTATTTTTTTTTTTGTTCTGTTTTGTTTTGTTGCACTACCTAAGAGAATATACACACATATATATATATATACCTTACAATTGTTAATATATTTTTTGCACTACAGCAGTAAAAAATAATGTCATTGATTTTACTGTTTGTATTGTTGTAATCTTTATGTTTTTAAAATACATGTTTTTGTCCCCCACCCAATAGATAGATAGATAGATAGATAGATAGATAGATAGATAGATAGATAGATAGATAGATAGATGTTTTTAACTTTAGGTTACTTTGTGTTTATGACCAAATATTTCAAAGTGGATGACTCCCCAGGCTCACACTCAGTCTTTAATGACTAATAATTTTGACTGTCTGCTTTCCCTGAAGGCAAGCAAGCCTTCAGCTTTTGTGGCTGGTATGAAGTGCCATCTGCAGAGGTAGATGATGACAGCTGTAGTGCTGCATAAATGCCATCGTCTGGGGTTTGTCTTTTTGTTTTTGCCATACAATTTTTGCACTGTGTCTTTGCCCCACTCTGCTGCCCTTGGTGCAGAAAGATACCATCCAAACAATTCCATACCAAACAATGGATAATATTCCGCTGCCGCTTCTACTGCCAGCTGGTGCATCTCTGCAAATAGAAACATCAGCAATGCAACATTCAGTCACATTCCAATTTCCTACAAAAAGCAGAGTTTTTAAACTTTATCTAACTTTCAGGGATAGCTGCCTTGTCCACTGATTACATCCTAACTGTTACAGGTACAGTACAGAGAGCTTTGCTGACAAAGCTGAATAATTAAATGTATTGTTCTGCCAGATACACAGTTTGTATAGGATGTTTGAGGATGAAACACTTCGCAAATTTAAAGACTGTTTTTGATATGTGTCCACATTGCTTTAAACTTCCAGCAACAGTAAAATGCTGTATCAGAAATAAGTATAACACTGTATTTTTACAAGTTCTCTTCTAGTCATTTTAAATATCAGTTTAAAAAGTGTATCTGCCCACTTTTCCTCCTAACTGTTGTGTATTGCTTCTTCTTAATTCAAAGCATTTATTTTTTACTTTACAGGCCTGGAGCTGTTTTTTTGCAGGCAGCTGATGGAACACATTTTACATGTCTAAGGCTACCCCTTATTGATTTCACATTTGTTTGCCAAATGCATGCCTTTCTTCGACCTCTTTTCTTCTTTGATTTATTTATCTCATTTAAACATGGGCCACATAAAAGCCCCAGCTGAGAAGGAGGTATTCAATGTGCATGGCATGCACAGTGGTCCTGTAGTAGAAAGTGAAAGGCATAACAGAGGAGTCACATGATGGTAGCCTGTCATAATCTCTCTCCCTCTCTCTCTCTGTATATCTCTCACTCGCTCTCTCTCACCTTGCCTCTGTCTTAGAACTGCTGAGCAAGGATTCTATAATGAGAGAATGGTGACGTTGACAGAGGGAAAAAGAGAAAACTAAGCAAAGTGAGTTGTGGAGGCTGTGGGCGGAGGGATGTGTGGAGGGGCCAGAAAATAAGAGACAAGGGGGAGTAGAGTCAGGAGATCAGGATGTAGGGAGAGAATTCTTGGTCAAGGTCTTTCCTAATGAACGAATTATCATGCAAAGGTCTCTGTCTCCACTTCCTCTCACCAGCCCTCGCTTCTCTCCTTCCTCCCCGTCTTTCATTGTCGCTCATTCTTTACGTCCCTCCTTTTTCTTTTCCCCCTTTCTCACCTTTCTCTCTCTGCTTCAGTGGCTTGACCTTGGTTCCCACCTCACTTAAATCCCTTGCTCGTTGCCTCCCTCCCTATTTCTGTAACCTTGTTTATTTTCTGCCGCATTCCTGTTTTCTTTATCTCTCTTGCTTCTCCTCCTTTACACTGTTTGCCCCCCTCACCCCACTGCCGTTTCCCAAGTTCTTCTAGGCCTTAGGCAGTCTGCTGCTCTAAAACCTCTCTATCAGCACATCCCTGCAATAGTCGGGTCTGACAGTCACTTTCACTGCAGAATTGGCTGATTTACCTCACGCACATAGACGTGCACTCACACACACCCTGTATGGTGCTAATATAGTGTTACCAGAACAGTTAGCAAGTGTGCTTGGCAGTGTGTATCTTCTGCATCACTAATAGCAACATTAGATGCTCATACAAGAATGCTTGATGTGAATGTATGCATAAATGTGACTGCGTGTGTGTGTGTGTGTGTGTGTCTGTTCATCTCGGTGTGTCCCCCCCCAATTTCTTTCCTCCAAAACTCCCGCTTGCTTTTCATTTCTGTATTAGCCCCCAAGCAATGTAAAGGTCACACATTGTAACAGCATTTGACTCTGCAGTCTGTTAAATAATAGCGTTGCTGTTTACCGTTCTCAGCCTGACGTTTGTGTGTGGCCCAGGGGCTACATCATCTCCTCAGCATTGCTTCAGTGGCAGCACTGCATCGTGTCAGTGTGCACTGGGCAGACGCATTGTCTGGAACATTTTTTGAACTTGTTCAGTACCATGAGTTACAAAGTATTTGGAAGAAAGCAACTACAGAGCATCTGAGCCAAGACAAAAGGTAAAGAAAGAAGAACAATGTTATTTTTATTTATTTATATATTTTTTTTATTTGTTATGTACTAGAAAATAAGACAGGATGTCAATGGGAGAAAGAGGGAGGTAATGTGGGGCAGGGAAATGAGAACAAATGGGACAGGTAGGCATAGATGTATAGATGTATGACAGGAAGAAGGGGTGTTTGGGAGATGATTCCACTCCAAAACTTAATTTCACTAGCAAGGACCAAAAGCCCAGCTGGGATTAAAAAATGCTTATTGCCAATGAAGATGACAGACAAACAAGGAGCAATAAGCCACAGCAGAGACTGCAGTGACTCATGGGCTTGGTAAAACCCCAAAGAAGGACCCCCACCAATCCACTTACCTACCAACTGGAAAGCAGTTATTGGAAAGTGGATGTAAAAACTTCTACACTTGGGGAGGTCAAACAGGTGTGTGAGGCACAGAGACATTTTTGTTTAGTTCCACCTGGTACTTCACATAAATTATCTCCAATTTAATTTGGGATTAAAATTAAATATGTCATGTCTTAAGTTGGGCCTATTTCTTCTTGGTGCTGCTTCTAAACTTCATAGCTAGCAAACTGCTGCTAATTATCACTCAAACTAATGTGAACCATGTTTGTAGCATTCTTGGTTGCATACTTCAAAGTAAGAGCTTTTTTTTATGTATTTTCATTAAGTGGTTTTGTTGTTTAATCCTCGACTGGAGGAAATTGTTATGCACCCATGAATAGCAATAAAATAACACTGGTAACAGGGATTTACAGAAGCTGTTTTGTTTTCAAGAGCATTGCTTATTCTGTGTTCAAGTGTACAGAAGGCGTTTACTTCCTTTATCAAGGACATACTGTCAGAACATATTTTGAAGATTTAAATCTGCTCATTTCTAACCCATAGATCATGTTATTTAGTGCAGAGGGTAGGATATTGATTGTGTGACTTCTATTTCCAGATTAGGAAAACAAAAATCCTTACATATAATTAAAAAGGCCACCACTCTGCAAAAATCTTGAGCTGCTGCTCATTTCTTCTTATTTTGCTAGGAAAATGGGAAATGAGGGGAGAGGCTTATTGAAACATGCAAGCACAATTAGAAATGCAGTATATATTATTCTAAGGAGCCTGAAAGTCAGTATTTTTCATGACCACCTTTATCCTTCAACACAGCCTGAACTCTCTTAGGCAACTTTCTTGTAATTTCTCTACTGTAGGTAGTCTTTAGGAATAGTTCTCCAGGCTTCTTGAAGGACAGTCAAAGCTCTTCTTTGAATGTTGGCTGCCTTTTGATCTGTTCTCTGTCAGGATGACCCCATACTGCTTCAGAAATGTTGAGGTCTGGGCTCTGGGGAGGCCAATCCATGACTGATGGTGTTCCATTGTGTGTTTTTTTTATCCAGGTATGCTTTTACCGCTTTGGCAGTGTGTTTGGGATGATTATCATGCTGAGTAATGAAGTTATTGCCATCCATCCATTCACTTCCGCTTATCCTGTTCAGGGTTGCGGGGGTGGGGGGTCTGGAGCCTATCCCAGCTGACATGGGGCGAGAGGCAGGGTACAGACAACCATCCACACTCACATTCATACCTATGGGCAATTTAGAGTGGCCAATTAGAGAGGCCCGGTCCAAGGTGGAATTGAACCCTGGCCTTCTAGATGGTATTCTAACTGTGAGTGCTAACCATTGCGCCACCATGCTGCCCAATCAAATGTTATTGCCAGATGTTTTCCAAATGGTATTGCATGGTATATCAAAATCTAATGGTACTTTCTGTGTTCATTATTCCATCAGTTTTAACGAGAACCTGAAAATAGATCTTGTGACTGAAAAAGTGTGAACACCACTGGCAGCCCAAACCATGACAGAGCCTCCACTGTGTGTTGCAGATGGCTACAGACACTCCTTGTTGTACCTCTTTCCTGAGCCCTTCTGTACATTGAAAAAATTATTTGAACCAAAAATTTCAAATTTGGAAACATTTTCCATCCATCCACCCATCCATCCATTCGCTTCCACTCATCCTGTTCAGGGTCATTGGGGGGGCTGGAGCCTATCCCAGCTGTCATAGGGCGAGAGGCAGGGTACACATTTTCAAGTTTTGTAATTTGCCTTTTTTCTCTGTTTCCTTACATTTCCTAACCTGTACCTTAGGAATGGATCCTTGACAGCCACCTTTCCATTGAGAAAGTTTCTGATGTGGTTTTAGCAAACAGTAGATGGATTACTGCCTTAAAGGAGTTGCTAGATCGTTTCCTGTCTCTTAGGATGTGACTTTCAGATACTCTTTATCTGTGGTCGATAATTTTTAGGCCTGCCATTTCTTCTTTTGTCCTCCACTTGTCCAGTTTCTTCAAATTTTTAAGGACACACTGCACACCATGCCAAGACATGCCGTTTTCGGTTAATAACTTTACCATAATTACCTTGTTGTTAAAAAAAGAAATCTATTTTATGCCTCCCATATCGTTGGCATTTTATGCAGATTCAACTAAAGGAAGAAAATTATTTGTTTTAGCAACAGTCTACAAGCAACAAAGTGCCTAAAGATACAATTTAAAGTTGGTTGTTTGCTAAGTTGTCTGTTATGTGTATACACATATCCTTTGAGTTTGGTTCCTTTTTTTAATGCTTGAATGATTTAAGTAGTTCATCAAACGACGTATAAATAAATACATAAAATTAACCATTCCCCTAAAAATGAGTGAAAAATAAGCCAATGTCCAAAGAAAAACTTCAACACCACTTAAGCAAAATGTAAAGAATTCACAAGCGTCTCAAGATTTTTGCACAAAACTGTAAGAGACCCCTTATCCATCCACATACAATGAACTACCACACCTAACTCATTTCCAGTTTGCAGACTTTTTATTGTTTTGTTTTCAACCTTTTCATCCTTGTTTAAAGGTTTAAATGTAGTTCACAGAATGTGAAAACCTGATGGATAAAGGGGGAAAAAATCATTCTTACTGTGTGAATTCTCTCTTTGGGGATTCTTGCATCCTATTTGTGAACTGTTTCTCTACTACTACTGCAGATGTTCCAAGGCTTCAAACAGCATTTAATGAGCTTTAACAGAATTTGAGAAAATAATTTAGTTGTAATTAATCACAGTGATAGCGCAACTGCAGCATCCACTGTGCACAAGGTCTACAACATTCATGCTGATGATCCCTTTTTGCACTGATGAAAGCTCTTTCCACTTCTTCTGTGAATCCTGTTTCCACAACTAACATCACCCTATAGCACATAAAAGAAACATGAGTTTGTTTGTTGGTTGGTTTTTCTTAGATAAACTAACATGGCATTTAAATGACTGGGAAATTATGACTTTTGTTGTACAGAGTAAAAACACAAAGACTGAGTATGTAAGATTTGGTGGGTTGGAAAGTTATTTAGTCCTTGAGCACATCCAGGATTGAATCCACTCAACATACTATATATGTTTAAGACTGAGGGAAGACATAGAAGATATTAGATATTGTGCTTTTATAACAGCTCTAAATATTAAATGAAATCCTTTGCCAAATTTGATTAAACCAAACCACTTCATATTTACTTATTCATCTAGCTTTTCTTGTTTTTGCTTGTTGCAGACCTACTTTAAGACATAATAAAGGGGAATGAAAAGAACTATTACTGCCAAATTGGGAGGAGTACAGCGTAAATGCAGCAAATGCTAAACTGTCCCGATGAAGTCACAGCCTCTAGGTTTGTCATTTGACAGCCATGAAGAGCTTTTTTTATCTCTGTCTGAATGGAGCTCTCTTGTTTCCTTCACCTCTGTTTCCGTATGTCTCAGCAGCAACCCTGATTCAACATGTGTCATGTCTATGTTATCTTAAGTGCCTTTTCTCCCTGGGGCTTACAAAAAAGAAGACAAAAATACAGAATTTTTCCCGTTTAGCAAGGAAGAAAAAGAGGGAAGAAATCAGGGTAAGTGCACTTCATGTTTGACTGAAAGAAATCACTTGGGTCACTGTATGTTTACATGTTTTAGTCATACGCCTGTTAGTGAACATTGTATTTTGCGTGTTATCAGTGTCACTCTGTTTTTAGTAATCTGTCTGCATGCATTTGTGGAAACTTAGCAGTGTGTGAGAGCATCCACAGAAGTGTGTGTCCATGCCTTATGCTACCTGCACCAGATGACTCCGGGTAATTGCTCCTTATCTAGTGGCCTGTCAGTTCGCATCACTGTGACTAACGGAGGGGGTCAGAGGAGCAATTTATTCAACCCATTCCTTCCTCCTATGTAGCCCCCTCTTTCCCCTTTTAATGATCATTATGAATGATTTATGCTCCCCTGACATGTGTTTGTGTATGCATGTCACAATAAGAAGATAATGCGCATTTGAGTGTGTACTGCAGACAGTGAGTCACCAATGGACAGGCTGTGTATGTGCATGCTTTAGACTGTGCACCTGCTCACCTCTCACTGTCCTTGGTTAACTCCGCATTCATGGAAGGCACTTTTTCTGTTCAATTTTGTTTGGGAGCAGAACATTTGGTATGTGGGTTTTGTGAGTGTAACTGTGAAACCTTTGGGATTTGGTGGAGCTGCAAAAAACAGAAAGATTATTATGTTTGCAAAGAAACAGAAGGATCAAGAAACAAAGGACTGGTGAGAGGGACGGCAAGAAAAAAGAAAAATTAAAAATGCGTGCATCTGTGTAGCCGTACTTAGTTTTTGGGGGGCGTTTTTTAGGTGTATGCATGTTCAAGCACTGCATGTGCAAACACATACATCATTTTGCGGGCAAAAACTGATGTATCACTGTACGCGAACACTTTATATCCTTGTGCATTGTTTCCTTTGATCGAGCCTTTTATCCACGGCTCAGCAGTAGTTGTAATTGGTCTCTGATGGGACTGACCCACTGGGTACTGACTGAGTGAAACAGGCTTTAGATGGCTTCCTTAAATATTTCAACCCTGCCAAACGTGAGGCTGCTCTGCTCTCGCCTCAGGCTCAGCCAACTCTACCACTTAGCTGGCTGCCCTGTACTCACAGAGAGCAAGAAAAAGAAACGGAGCCTGATAGACATAAAGACTATGCCCGGTGACAGTTGCTTAGTATTTGTGCACAGAGCTCACACACATCTTTGGGTGTGAGGGTGTGAATGCAAAAGTGTTGGTAACATACATAATGACAATTTCTCCTTAAACAACTGTCTACTGGCAACTAACTACTGCAACTAAACTCTGTCTCCAGTTTACTTCAAATGGAGTTGCTTCTTTGATAAATGGGCCACTCCTTCATTATGGCATTTTCTGTCTGCACCTTGTTAAATGGACATCTTTTTCCACAGTTCAGGACTGATACTTACTTCATTATTCCAAATATTTGTCTTGCTTTAATCCTCCAGCAACCCCTTTTTCTCTGCACCTCATTCTCCCGCTTTTCCTTTCCTGCACCTCACTTTCACTCTCTAACTTGCTTCCTGTCTGGCTGTCACTCTTCCATTTTCAGTCGCACCCCCACCACCACCACCCGTCTACCCACTCACTTTCACTTCTCTCTGCCCCATCTTCCTCTGTATGTGTGTGTGTGTGTCATTTTCTCATCGTTCTCCACCTCTCTCCATCCTATTCATGTGCCTTCCATGGATCCTAGGTAGAATGAAAAAGATAATTCCCTGGTTCTCTGCAGAGAGACGGCAAGTAAAAATAGAGAAGGTTACCTTTCATGTTCAATTTTAAAGGCAAGTTTGAGGTTTCCCCGAGATGATTAAATAGGAACATTCCTGACAAGGTCAAACAGGCTTACACATATAGACACACAGAAACACCCACACACACGTGAAGATACACACACAGAGATCTTGGTCAAAACACCTTTGGGAGGAGCTGCTGTTTCTAAAACATAAAACTGCAAAGCTGAAATTGAAGAAAAGAGGGAAACATTCATGCCTGGATTAAAATCCACTGCATAACCAGCACAGTGTGCCTGTGTTTGCACTGTGCTTGTTGTCTGATAGGTTAAATGGCAAAGGCAGCAGAACTGAACTGACTGACTTGTTTCTTTATTACTCTGGCATTTATCACCTTTCATTTATTGTGAGAACACAGACTTAAATGATTTAGACCCTTGTTTGTGTGTATGTGTACTTATGTTTTGCATTGCTCAGTCTAGCATACGTCTGTAACATTTATTTTTTACATTTATGTGCGTATTTACAGCCTTATTAAGGTTTAACTTTTAGCTTCAAGCAACATTGTTTCCCTGGAGACCAATTATCTGTCAGGGTTAAGGAAAATCTCGTGTGCCAGAGAAGGGAGATTGCGCGTTTCTGACAACACTCTAGCATGTCTCCTCGGGCATCGTGATTGTGTTTGTGTGTGTCCTGTATATGCATGCACATGATGCTTGCATGTGTATTATTTATAATCATAGCACAATCATTGGCTTCCCAGAGTGTTGCTCTGATCATGTTTATTGCCCCCAAAACTTAATTATTGCACCAAAAAAAAAAAAAAAAAAAAAAAACACATAGGAAGCAGTGTGTGTGTGTGTGTGTGTGTGTGTGTGTGTGTGTGTGGGGGGGGAGGGGGGGGGGGGGGGGGGGTGTAGTTGTCACATACTGAAAATTGCTGTCAGTCATGGTGTTAAGGTATTCTGGATATGTCCCAGCCAGTTGGTAACTAGGTAGCAGAGACTGACAGAGGTGTTGTGGGACAAAGTGGAGTTGGCGTTTTGAATGAGCTATCCTGAATTCAGACTGCGTCCGTCTCCAGAGGCATGGATGAATGGCCTGATTCTCTCTCCACCTCCCTTTTTCTCTATGACTTTCCAACCCTTTCTCCTCTTCTCTCACTCTCCTCCTTTTTCAAACTTTCCCACCCTCCTTTTTTCCAAAATCCTTACATTGTGTCTTTTTTTTTATCTCTCTCTCCCTTCAGCCTTCCACTTTGGCTGTCCCTTTCTTCTGTCTTCTTTCCCCTCCTCCTTTCTTTTATTCCCTCATCTCTCTCTGCCCTCACACACAAGTCTCTCCATTCTCCCGTTCCTCTTCTCAACTTTTTCCAACAATGACCTGCACTCACTGAGCTCCAACTCTGTTTCCATAGCGAGAGGAGGTCCAATTATGGTCTTTGCTATCCAAACTTTCACCCATGAGTTTTTCTTTACACTGTTTTCCTGTCTTTTTGTTTACCCTCTTCTAATTCTTCTTCCTCCTTTCTCTTTCTCCTAAAGCTGTGTTGAGAGTAAATAAACAAGTAAACCAAATCTTTTATTATTTGTACATATTTACCTGCTGGATTGTTGTCTGTATTTAAAGCAAATAACTCTGATACCAGCTGTAGTAATGATATTTATAGCTTGGTATGATCATATGAATCCAAATGTGCCAAAATCTCCAGGTCTTTTGTGTTGATTTCCTCCTGTTTCTATCATTCCTCTTGCCTCTGTAAACTTTTCATGTAGCATCATAAGCATCAGAACAATAGCTGATTTGAAGCATTTATCATTTTTTTCCATTGGCCATTTGCATCTTGACATTGACTTGTGATTGTGTTACCTTGAAATTTCCTTTTCATTTAATCTGAATCTTGTGCATAACCTCAAGTCCTACTGTCTGCAAGAACCCCTCCCTGCACAACTTTATGACATCAGAACGGAGTCAATATGTCCAACAACTTTTAGATTTTTTTTTTTTTTCAAAATAAAAGGTCAGGTTCAGTCACACCCACTTTGCACAGTGAATGGACAGCTGTGTGGAGGTAAGTCAATATGCATTTGAACTTTTTTCAATCGTTGTTTCTAATGTCATGAAAATGGGAGCAGGAATCCTGTGTTAACAGACTTATGCACTTATGCACGATTCCTATAGCCATCTAATCTGAAAAATTTGAGAACACATGCCTTCTCACCGCCTCTGCTTCACACAATTATTTCCTATGTGTACAGTACAACACAATAAAGGCCTTCAAAAATTGCTGTAGGAAAGTGTGATCTTTTATCCTTATTTGCATCATTATCGCATCTGGCCTCTCTTTCAAGTGAAGGCGTTCAGAATGGGTTTTGCTTTTAGCCATCATAAGAAGACAGTTCTCATAAATTGTTCTCCCTGTGTCTTCTACTGCAGATCCTTCTTCTCTCACTGCCCTCCTTCCACCCTACCCCCCCTCCCTCACTTCTTTTCTTTTCACTTTTTCCTGCCCTCCATCTCTTCCTTCAGCGAAGTGACCACCCTCTTTTAAGTGAAGTGGGACACTAGGTGGTCACTTCCTCTTTTAAACTGCTGGTTCCTTAAAGTCTATTCCTATCTCACTTAACTTCCCTTATATACTTTTCTGTCCCTGCCTTTTTCCTTCCCCTCTTCCTTTATTCCTTTCCCCTCAAAGTCCCATGGATAAGATTATTCAGTCCATATTTTTGGCCAAAGATAGGGATTAGTGAAAAACTTTAAAAAGATGCTCTTACCAAAAGTGATTCACTAATATTCAGAGGAACTGGCAAATGCAAATTTACATTGAAAGGTTCAATGCATACAAGGGCAAGTACTTGTACACAAAGCCAGTATGTGCATTTATGCCCTACATATGTAAAGGTGTTTTTAACCTCTCTAGAGATTAGAAAGGTGTGCACGACACACAATCACCTAACAGTCAAATACAGTCACGTATGGGCTATAATTAGAACATGGTCAGTGTAAAGCTCTGCAAAGTCAGCAGTTTTGATACACACACACACACAGACAGACACACACAGACAGGCAGACACGTACATGTGTTTATGTGTCTTTATACATGCACAAACAGTGCATGAGCAGTAGTCCACTGGAAAAAAACACAAGACAAAAAGAACTGAGAATACTGAAGACCAAGAAAAGAGACAGTATTCAGGGACAATGGATGCACAGAAGACATCCACACTGACTAAGAAACAGCTGGTGGCCCAGTGGTCTAACATCGATAGAAGGAAGTTGCTATCACAGCTGGAGATTAAGTGGTTCCAAATAAAGTAGAACAGTACTGAGCAGCATAGAGATATTGTACTGACCCTCATGCGGGAAATCAACTTCAAAACAACAGCATTCACTAAGCTGAGAATGAAAATTGTGGAAAGATTAAAAACACTCAATGCCTGGACACGAATCTTCCAGATGACTACAAAGTTCCCTTGGAAGTATTATTTCCAGATACTAACAGTTCAATCCAAATCAATTCAATTCAATTTTAATTATATAGTGGCAAAACACAACAACAGTCATCTCAAGATGTTTTTATCGTAAGGTAAAAACCCTGCAATAATACAGCAAAAGCCCCAAAAATCAGCACGTAGTAACAGTGGAAAGGAAAAACTCCCTTTTAAAATGAAGAAACCTCCAGCAGAACCAGGCTCAGGGAGGGGCAGCCATCTGCTGTGACCAGTTCTGGGTGAGGGGAGGGAGAAAGGACAAGCAACACACTGTGGAAGTAAGACAGAAATTAATAATAACTAATGATTAAATGCAAAGTGGTGTGTAAACACATAGATTGTGAAAAAAGGTGAGCCAAGAAGAAACACACTGCATCATAGGAAGCTCTTAGCAGCCTAGACCTATTGCTTTAAGGTCTAGATGGGGCATGATTATTAGAGGACGTTGTACTATATGTGAGAAGAAGGATTTTAAATTCAATTTTAGATTTAACAGGGAGCCAATATGGGAGAAATTTGTGCTCTATTTCCTCGCAGTGTATCAGAGGCCAAGTTAATGCTATCCAGGATAAACATCTAGTTAGGTACCATGTTTCTAAAATTTTTGGGATGAGTAGAATAACCTCAGTTTTATCTAAATTTGGAAGCAGGAAATTAGAGTTCATCCATGCCTTTAAGACCTATAATAGAACAAGTCCGCCAGACCATATCTTTACAGTTGTACGTGCTGTAGTAGCATCGTGTGGAATATTTAGAAGAAGAATAGCTTTATTGTCTTCTTCTTCTAAATATTCCACACAATGCTACTACAGCACATTTAACTGTAAAGCTATGGTCTGGCGGACTTGTCTATTATAGGTCTTAAAGGCATGGATATTTCAACTCACTATACATCAATAGAACCTTCAGAACCCTAATTATAATAATATGTATGAAGGAAATCCATAGTAACTACATAAGTTAGCTAAAAAGTGCGCTAACCCACAAAGAAATTGAGAACTGTTTTCTGTATGTACATATTATGCTAGATACAGAAATGCTGTACATGCTAATGATAAAGTGCATGGAGTATGTTTTATTGTTAGTGCTTTCTATGTGATCTTTGCAAGCCTGTTAGAGGAAGGATACAGTGCTCTGGGACATGTTGAATGCATGATATGTAAGTGTAAATCCTGTGGTTTTATATGCAAATGAATTATTGCTCTATCTTATGTGGTTTCAATTCTACCAGCATTTAAAAGCAGTTAGCAGTTGGAAGTGGTCACAAGGGGTTAAGGCATTCCCGCAGCTTAACTAATTGGTGTGTCATTTGGCTTCATGGATAGATAAAGCTGTGTATCATCTGCATAGGAATGAAAATGTATGTCTTCTAATGATACTGCCTAAAGGAAGCACATATAATGTGAATAGAATTGGTCCTAGCATAAAACCTTGTGGAACATCAAAATTAAGCTTAGTGTGTGAAGAAGATTCCCCATTTATATGAACAAATTGGAGTCTATTAGGTAGATATGATTCAAACCACTGTAGCTCAGTATCTTTAATACTTAATATGCTGCAATTAGGTCTAGCAGAACAAGCACGGAGTCAGAGGCCATAAGAAGATCATTTGTAACCTTCACTAATGCTGTTTCTGTACTGTGATGAATTTTGAATCCTGACTGAAATGCTTCAAACAATCCGTTCCTCTGCAGATGATCAGGTAGCTATTTTACAACTACTCCTTCAAGAATTTTGAGAGAAAAGGAAGGTTGGAGATTGGCCAATAATTAGCTGAGACAGCTGGGTCAAGTGATGACTTTTTGAGTAATGGTTTAATTACTACCACATTAAAGGCCAGGGGTATGTAACTCACTAATAGAGATAGAATGATCATATTTGAGATTGAAGCATACATTAATGGTACGATTTCATTGAGCAAAAGACATGGCTACAAAAACCAATCAATTCATATATGCTACAATAACAGTAATCCTAGAAATAAAGATCAAGAATGCATTGTGCAGAGAGTGTCATCCCCTGGAGAACAAGGTTGGAAAACAATGGAATCATGAAAGACAGGTCTTAGATCAATAATAATGAGATGTCTTTAAGTGAGGCTCTAGAGACTGTCAAACTCATAGCTCTGGCTGCAAGAGAAACCAAGGCCAGAAGAATAAACGGCCTGAACTTATCCTCCAACAACACAAGGCCATAACCATCTAGGACTAAAACCGAGTAATACCTGAAGACATAGTATAAGAAAAAGAGTCATTACTAAACACCAATGAAAAATGGCTGGTATGCCAAAGAATAAGCCACAGCAATCTCTCAAGAACTGTTAATTATTACAAAGGGAGAAATCTAACATTGAATCTCAAGCATGATGAGCCGAATAGGAGCAGATAGGATCCAATACCATTGGTTGAAGAAGCCAAGGGAGGTCCATGATCAGCAGACAGCAAAAATGAGTGAGCTACTACACATGAGCACTCACCCAGACAGCCCAAAAACAGTGCTTGTTTTATAAAAGGGTAGGTTAAAGTTGTTTTATCCTTGTGGGTACTGATCAACTACCAGCTGATAACCTGCATCTCTACAGCATGCTATCAAGCATCATTGCAGCTTACTTACATCAGCAAAGCTCAGAAGGCATTTGAAAAAGAAAAATACAGGACAGTGAAATCACCAGCTACTAGTTAATACAATCACCTAAGACTTTAAGATCTCACTGACTGACTCATTGACTGATATGTAAAAAATATACATCAACAGATTCGCTTAGGTAGTGCGAAAAAACCAAAAGGACACCTGAGCTTCTGGTAACTTGGCTACATATTTTCATTGCTGATCAAATAGAGTTTGGAGATCATGCTGCCACTGCCTAGTTGCCCGTAGACTTTTCTCAATTTCAGTCTTTAAGAGAAATGTAACAGTTTTTAGACACAAATAATGATAAGTACACAAGCTTGAGATCCCTGATTCTGGGTAATTGCGAATACAGTGCTCTGAAAAAGTATTTGCCCCCTTCCTGATTTCTTAGTTCTTCCACATTTGTCACACTTAAATGTTCATGATCAAAAAATTTTAATATTAGGAAATACAACTTGAGTTAATACAAAATGCAATTTTTAAATGATGGTTTTTATTTTTTTTTTAAGGAAAAAAAGGTATCCAAACCTTCCTGGCCCTATGTGGAAAAAGTAATTGCCACCTAACTGGTTGGCAGCAAGAAGGAGGTCACAAAAGGACCCTGAGTAACATCTAAAGAACTGTACACCTGTTCTCTGATTGTGCCATAGATTCCTCCAGGGACTTAACTTCACAACAGTTAGTCATGTGACATCTTAAAACCAGATATTTAAGCTATGGAAAAATACATCATCCCTCGCAGCTGAAATCATTCCTCCCTCATCTTTGCCAGTGGGTGCTGGTTTATTGTTTGTTGGAAAGAAAATGATACACTGAGACCACGTATCACGTTCAGGGGCCTGAATAACATAACAGTAAAAAAATGCTGGCAAATACAGAAACCCCAGTCACACAAGCTTAGAGACTGACCTGCGACCCCCTGGCAACATCATGCCCCTAGGGATATTGTGTATTCCTCAAACTATTGGCAAGTGGTTGCTGGTTGTCATCAGGCAAAAGCGGTTTCAAAGAGGGTGCTGGAGCAAAGACCTTCTTCAGATTGTTTTAGTCACTAGCTAGGTTTCTGCAGTCGCCTGTGGTCTGCATGAAAGATGCCAATTTGTCTACAAACCCTAACTAATCACCAAGCAGCAGTAAAACTTGAAAAAGTATGACTCAAACCAGAAACAGAGAACATTTGCTTTCATAGCAAAACATGTGACTTACTACTGAAACCATCTCATTTAAACTTTTACCTTGAAGGACAATGGTCTCCATTACTGGTTTGTATCACACTCTTCATAATTTCACTTCTGCTTAGCAAGTATTTGGTGAGTGTTTGCAGACAAGTTAGAGTCTGCCTTTTTCATTTTTAAGTTTGATATATCAAAATTTAACTAACACTCAGCATTAGAAACATGCCACACATTGTCCACACAAGCTCTTTGCCCCACATTCACTTTTCTGATCTGGTCACCCTAAATGAGTGTGGTTACTACAACATTTTTTTATTAAAAATTTTCAAGAGAAAATAATTAGCATTATCAACTGAAAGTTAGCAATGTTCACATCTGTTAGCTTCATCTGCTGAAATTCTCAAACACTTAACTAATCAGCACAGACATTAACAAATATTGAACGCATTTGTATTCCTCATTAAAAAATGTTCAGTTTTCATAACAGTGTAAATTGTTTCCTCCGGTTTCAGTCCAACATAATCCAACACCTTCACTAAGACCAGGGATTTGATCAGATAACTGGAGCTAATATATATTTGTCAAATAAGAGCTAACCACATAAGAACTCAGACATTACAATTTGTCCTGTACCATCCTACATGCAAAGGCATCTCACTTGAGTTAAATACTGTCCTCTGAAGCTGATATACTATATATATATAATATCCATATTATCTTTATTTTTACAAAGCAAAAGGTTAAAAACAACCTACAAAACCAAAACAATCCTCCAGCTTCTTATGGTGACAAGTGAATACCAAATTCAGGGTGCCCAAAAGGCCCAAAGAAAATAAAGATACGTAAGATATTTTTGCATTGTTTAGTTTAGTTTTGTTTCATGGCGATTTTTTATGAAGTCACAATAAATTCTACAACAAAGTCTCTGTTTCAAGCTGTTACTTGCTGAACTTAGCTCAGAAGACAGGAACAAAATCCTGTCAGCTGAAACCTGATTGGATGGCTATTTTCATCCCAGATAAAAAGGTACTTACCACGTTCACTTATAAAGGTATGTCACATTATCACAGTACTATCAAAACAACTATACCGTACATCTGTCGTGTGTGGTTTATACCGTACATGTTACACTGTCTTTGTTAACATCAGCAAATGAGATATCCCTACTTTTATCCTTATTTGATCAATCAAACAAAGGAAACGTTTATCAACTTTACATGTGCCATTTTAGTTTGAATAGCATACTTACCAAGAAATACTGCAGTGCCAGGGTAAATGTTTAAGCACCACTCTATATGACATCTATGGCGTTTGGGGTTTTTTTTCTCACTTTTGAGTGAGATGAGACACTGAGACACTCTGTCTCAGCATTTTAGTCCAGAACTCTGGCAGAGGCACAAGCTTAGAGTGGGAACATGATCTATAATTTATATCCACTCATGAGGAGACAGTCTGTCAGGACATGTTGTGTGTCTGTGTGTTCATGAGTGAATGCAGGTGCATATGAATGTTAAGGACTTCTCCATGTTTCACCCTAAACAGTCTAAAAGCGAAATTTTAAATGATCATTTACACTCTGTCCTCAAAAAGGAATCTTGAGCATAGTTTTTTTTTCCTTAACTTTGCTTTTCCAATATGTAGTCTGTTGCCAGCAGTTTTAAGGTGGTCATGGCAACATTGTTACCATGGCTTTTGTAGATATCATAGAGACAAAAGGAGACCAACCTAAAGTAGGAACTGATGATGTGAGCCATATTCCTCTGGAACAGTGTTTTGCAGTGAAATATTGTTTAGTGCTCAGAGGACTGTCCCTAGGATCAACTTTCTTATTATAAGAGTCGAGGTGTGTTTGCTCTTGCACAAGCATAGGAATTACAGGCAAAGTTTTGTTCATAAAGTTCCCAAGACATAAAAACCCAGATAAAAGTTTCAGCCACTGATATTATTGTTGTTAGGAAAGTAAAAGCAGAGTACTATTACTTTTTAGTCTTCACACAAAGAAAAATAGAAATAATGACTCTGTTACTTTGTCATTTCATATATAAACTTGCACAAATGCATTTGTGTGTTGAGCAGCAGAGTTGAGTTTGTGGGTTGTGCCCATGAAAAACTTTCCAAATCTTCTCTACTAAAGCCAAACAGCTTATTCTACTATTGACTTATTTGGTGTCATTTATTGGATTGGAGCACTGAAATCTGAAGAAACCAGACATATTGGCAATTTACAGTTTATTCATTTAACAAACAGAGGCCTCAGTAGGATCTTAAAGAACCATACACAACCACAACAACTTGGCACCTCCTTTTCATGCTGGTCACCAGCTTGGCCACACACTGCTCTAGGATGGCCTCCCATTCTTCAACCAGAATTTTGGTTGAAACAAGTCAGCCTATGTGGTTGTGTTGGTCACCCTGGCATGGGCCCAAGCTGATCCCACAAGTTTTCGGTGGGGTTGAGGTCAGGACTGGAGGAAACTCATCCTCTTAACTCCCAGATTCTGGAGGTAGTTGCTGATAAACCCCGCTCTATGGGGGCAATCTTTGTCATCTTGGAGGCCAGAGTTTGGTCCCAGACTTTGGAAACATGGGATTGCCACTGGTTGCAGAATCTCACCTCAATTTCTCTCTGCATTGAAATGGCCTCCAGATGAGGCAAGTCTTGTTTTCCAGTGAAGGAGATGCTGCCCCACAGCATCACACTGCCTCCACCAAAAGCTGTAACTCTATTGGTGCAGCAACCAGCAATGTATTCTCCATGCTTTGACCTACAATCTAACTGCCATATGCAGAATCTGGACTCATCACTGAAAACAACATTCCCCCAAATGCTTAAGGTTCCAGCGTACATGCTGCCGACACCAGCATAAATGGGCCTGACAGTGAAGAGCAGTCATGGCAGGCCTCCTGGCAACCCTATGAGACTGTATGCAGTCTGGGATTGTCTGGGTAGAGAGCCTTCAGCCATGTTGTCCTGCAAACAGTGACTGTAAATCTGTAGAAGACTTCTGACAGTTCCAAAGTGCTGACAGGGTGGGATGGGGACGGGGGGGGTGCTGGAAGCATCCTTGCAAGATTTGCAAACTTTTTTCCAAGTTTATTGTAAAGCCCTCCCTTCTTGATTTTGATTGGTCGCTGTGTCAGTAGTGTCACAACACACATAGTAGTGTTTCTAAAGTTGGACTGTTTTCAACAGAGCACTACGAGATAAGCAGCAAAACAAAACACTGTGCACAGAGGGTGTTTTTGCACCGAGGACTTTGAACCGTCAGTGCTGACCTTCACAGGACTCGTAGAGAAAATAAATGATAAGAGTGCAAGGAACGCTGTGCCTATGGACAAAGACCCTTATAGGCCACTCAAGCACTTTTTACACAGCAAGCCAAGCTCTTTATCTATTACTTAGACACTGAGGAATGGATTCAGGGAAATTTGGGATTCAGTATCTTGCCTGAGTGGACTTTAACATGCAGACCGGAGGCATCAAACAACTGACCTCTGATTAGTGGTTGACTCGCTTTTGGGGCAGGCCTATTTTTGCATGCATATTTTTAAATTTGTGTGTGTGTGTGTGTGTGTGTGTGTGTGTGTGTGTGTGTGTGTGTGTGTGTGTGTGTGTGTGTGTGTAGGTGTGTGTGTGTGTGTGTGTGTGTGTGTGTGTGTGTGTGTGTGTGTGTGTGCGTGTGTGTGTGTGGGCATCTAAAAATGTGTACTTCTGGAATAGTACACACCTCTGGATACAGGTCTGTGCTATATGTACTGTAACAGACACAGATGAGAGAGAAAAACCTCTTTAAACTAAAACCTCTTTAAATATAAGAATTCAAAAGCTATCGATTATCAGTTGTAGATTAACATGTCCAGAGGGCCCAAAGAATGAGACTTGATAAGGTTGCGCGCCACATGCTGTGATAAATAAGCCCACACACTGAAAATAACGTTAACACGTCTTAATGAATAATTTATTCATTTATTTATCATATCAGGGCTCAAATGAAAAAACAGGAGTCGATATAATGAAAAGCATCTAAGTTTTTTTGTTTTATGTAACACTGATTTTTCACACTTTTGCTTTGTTCAGCCACTGTTTTCTCTATATTCTATTCAACTAGGTCACCATCCCTATGCATGCAGACTTAAAACGCATGCATAGAAAAACATTGAAACAACAAGGCGGAAATTCACATGAACGCCCCCCGGTACACACACACACACATACACACACACACACACAAAAACACAAGTGTCCACAAACATAGCATGCACTTGCTCACCATCAACTATCAAAACTAATCTACCGCGTGCACGCACACACACACACCACACACACACCACACACCACACACACACACACTTGCCCACCCATATACAGAGTTAATGCTCTGCCACCCACACTTAGGCTGTTGTGGCCAGGAGATTCTGTCATAACTCAAAGACTGACCTTTCATAAGCCACTGCTCCAGACAGATGAATAGCCCTATAGCACTGTGTCTATGTGTTGTTGCTTATATGTGTGTAGTGTGTATGTTTGATAAATGCACCCCTGCGTGCGTGCGTGCAAGCGTGTGTGCAAGCACGCATGCAAGCGTGCGTGCGTGCAAACGTGCGTGCGTGCATGTGTGATGGAGAGAGAGAGAGGACAGCGAGAACAGGGCCAGACCTATAATGAGTGTATGGCTCTGTCACGGGGCAGGAAAGGTGAAAAAGGAAGAAAATGAGCACTGTGCTGGAGAAGTGGGTCTACAGAAACAGTTTACCTCAAAGTGCGTCTTACAAAGGGACAGCTTAAAAGATGGACAAATAGAGTAGAGGGCTGAAGAATTTAATATGAGACAGAGAGAGGCAGCTTATGAGGGACAAAGCTGTGATAAATTGGAAGAGGAGCGATGGACAGAGGTCAGCAGGGTGAGAAAATGCCAGATGAGAGCCAGGAGAGAGAGGAGACTGGCACAAGGGACTGGGAGCTGGGGCTAAATGAGTGATTGTGAATTATCTAGTGTGTGTCAATACATGTATTTCAATCTGTGTAAGTGCTGATGCAAATCCATGCATGTAAGGGTGTGTATGTGGATGTGTGTGTGTGTATGTCTTGGCAGCAGTGAAGGGGCAGATGCTGCCTGCGCTCCAGGCCCACTGCTTTACGGCCTTCTGCGGAAATGTCGCTGTGCCAACCTTAGCTCTCATCCGCAGCCAATCACACGCCTGGGCCCACGGTGAAGCGGTTAATGCATACACCCAGACACACACATATGCATACAGTGCAACAGCATTAACACACACACTCATATTCACAGGAGAGCATACATGGAACCTCGATAATGAGAGACGAGCGTAATAAATGGAAAGTGTGTGTGTCAGTGGTAATTCTGTTCATTAAGGTGCAGAGAACAGTGTGTGCCTATAACCAGCAGGAGGCTTTTGCACACAAACTCTCTCTCACACAGAGACACACACATACACAAGCTCGAAGGGCTGCCTTAACAGACATTTAAGGATGCTTTATGACAGGCAACAGAAATTAATTCCCACCTCTCAACTTTCCTGGGTTGTAGCAGTATTTTCCAGGGAGAACTTTGCATATAACACTGATCGACTCAAAAATGCCAAAAAAATAAAATCAAAATCCTCCATATCATTCTTTTACAGCGTGAGGTTGCTGCTTGATTGCCACAGCTGCCTCGGTCTTTAAAAGAATGTGACACCAGTTCAAGGCCTTTCTCTTTCATTCATCTCATTCATCATTTCTCAACCACATTTTCAAACTTGTTTTGACAAACTCTGTATGTCTCAAGTAAAAGCTACCATTCAAAAAAAAAGAAGAAAATCGATGAAGTATTTAGAAAGAACATCTGAAAGGTAAATAAACCAGAGCCAGGCAGATTGGAAAGTAATGCAAGATAAAAAAAAAAGTAAAATAAAAAAAGGGGGATTGTAGTAGCTCAGAGGGAGGGATGAAGAGGATGTTGAGAGAGATAGGCAGGCAAGGTGCTGCAGGAGAGAAAAATAGGAAAGCAGTGGAGAAGAAACGATACAGAGATCAACAGAGGGATGTAGGATGAAAGAGGAAAAAAAGTGAAGAAAGGAAGGAAGAAAGTGAAACAGAAGGAGAGGTTGAAGGTTGAGAGGTAGACAGACAGATCACAACCAGGCTGAGACTGGCCGACAGCTGTGCGAGCAAGAATTTGATACTGCAGCGCAAACACACAAACACAGATATGCACGCACACACGGACGTATGCTGATGTAGACACACGTATGTGTGTACGTACGCGCACGCACACAAACACGGCTCACGGGGGCACATACACATGCTCACACTATCCAAAAGAGCCACATTACACATGAAATATTAATGGTGCAAAGTAATCGGCAAAAATGGAGATGGGTAGACAGAAGAAGACGCAAGGGGAAGACAGTGGGGGAAAATAGAAAGAGATGGATGAAAACAATATGTCTTTATTGCCGGTGTCGGTGTGACATTTGGGCCATCAGCAAAAGGATATACATTGTGAATCATCACTTTTAGAAAGAGTATGTTCAGCCTACACAAACTGCTTATTTTCTTCAGTGGTGTTTTAGTTATTCCATCAGGAAACAAAGGAAGGTCATCCAGAGTGCGAAAATGCCCTAATGCAGATCCAAGCTGGCACAATAAATATTTTAAAAATGCTTACATATATTATATATATATATATATATATATATATATATATATATATATATATATATAATATATAATATATGTGTGTGTGTGTGTGTTTATCTGTACTTAATGCTGTGTTAGAAATGCAAAGCTTAATTCAGCTTCTCGGGCATGGGGTGGCTTGTGTGAGTTCAATAAATCATTAATGAATAATTTTCACAGGTGAAAGAGCACGTGCAAAAAACAAAAAACAAGAGCTGAAAACAAATTTTGATGAGAGCATACTTATGTCTTCAAGAAACATTATATATGTTGAATATGTGTGTATCGCTGTGTGTCTCTGTCTGTGCTGTGCATATCTGAGTCTCGTGATAAAGCACAACAGTCAGATATGTTTGTTCTCTTAAGCACCTCGCTGCCCCTTAAAAGTTTCAGGTAATAACACCATCCATCACCGGCTTGTGTGAACATGTGCGCATGCGATGAGCGAGTGTGCGCGCAGGTTCGACATAAAGGTCAAAAGCAGGAGGAGCTTTCAGAGACACAGGAGGTATCGCTTCACTGCAGCAGTTTAATCAGAAAGAAAAAATTTTTTTAAATATGCCAGCATGTCCACACACATATGCAGACACTGAGCTACACACATACACACACACACAGACAAACACAGACACAAACACCCAGGACATGAACATCAGCCGAGTACATGCATTAGTGCGCAGCAGTAGCTCCTCTAATGAAGAGGGGAAACATTGTGGAACGGCGTGTCTAGGCAGGTGTGGGGAGAAATAAACAAATAATGAGATCAACACTGCCAAGATTACAGCACACTCATTACATTACTTAATCTGTTCCCTTCAACCGCTGACACTTCGCTTTACCTCTTTATCAGACAAGCTGATGGTTTTTTTTCTAGCATGTGACTCCCATCTTTAATTTCACTGTAAAGCTAATGTTTGTTATTGTGCCTCTGACTGCGGTGTCACATGTTATGCCGTTCATTTTCCTGTGCAGAGAAAAAAAAAAAAGGAGTCACTCATGCTGGTTTATAAAATCTGACACCAAAGCCTACTTACTCAACAGCTGCACTGAATTTCACTTACTGGTTGACAACCGCGCAGTTACTTTTTTTTTTTTTTTTAACAAGTATTTGTCGGAATGAAATCAAATCAAAAGCATTTTCAACCATCTCAAGGGCAAGTGTATCAACCGCTGCCATAAAAGAGAGCACAATTTTTCATCATGATCTACATTCATAGACAACTCTGTTACTCCATCGGCTTCTCTTTTCAAAACATTGTCCATGATTTATGTAAGCTGCTTGACAATGGCACTCAGTTTAAGCTGCATCCATGGCTGCATCCGTGACAAACACTTTGGTGTACACAGTGTCAAAATATCAGAGGGTAAACTGCAAGGATGTTCCATGACAATGTATCATATTTAAAGCTAAGTACATTCCTCATGCCTGAAAGGATTGCAGTGTCAATAAACTATGGGGTTTTTTTGTTGTTGTTGTTTGTTTGTATGTTTGTTTGTTTGCTGCCAAGGAAACCAGCTAGAAAAGATTCTCCGCCTTATGATCGTTCATTGATAGAGATCGACTTCTTTTATTTGTCTCACTGTACCGGTCACTCCACAGCCATCCTCGATGTTCTGAGTCAACAACACTCAAGTGAGATTTGCAAATCACACAATGACATCCCCGGAGGGGAAAAAAAAAAAAAAAACCTGTTATGACAAATAAAGGTGAAGTGTGGAGAGTAAAAATTTGTTCTGGTTCTGTCTTTTATTTGCCTACGCTCTGTAACTTTTTGACAGCTGGTGCTGTAGCAGTAAATTTCCATTGGGGTAAGCCTATGCTGTCTGTGCCAGCATGCTTGTTATTCTGACGATGGAGGAAAAGGAGGAAAAGCTTCCTGATCTTCATTAAGAATGACTCAGCTGCTTTTTTAGCCTGTCAGCATTTCCAAAGCTGATGACGTTCCAGGGGTGCTGCTGGGAAAGCTATTCAACACTGGAATTGAGAGTTTAAGACTGAGGCTGCCACGGCTTGAATTGAATTATCATTGTCAAATTCATGAGACATTATATAGGGGTTGTATGTGTGTCATATGGTGTTGAGAAAGTAATTCGCAAAGTTAGAAACTTAATACTCATCATAAGCTTTTTATATTAATATTTTTAACCTGATTAAAAAAAGAAGAGTTGAGACATATTTAATCTCCTACACCTTATTTAAATGTCAGTTTTATTATTACTAGCGCTGTAAGTTAAAAAAAGAGAAATTATTGGGGGTTTTTTCAACATAAAAGACACATTTTGAAGCAATAAGCTTGTGCAACCTCAAAAAACAAGCTTATGTTGGCAGTGGTTGCATGGTGATAGATTTCTTGTGTTTTATACTTTATGTGTATTATTAATAATTGTTAAATGAAATACATTGTACAGTTTCTTACTTTCAAAACCGCATCAAAGTTGTAATTTTGACAACGTGCAAGTGCATATACAGGACAGAAGACACTGGCTCAGCCCACATTTTATGGGAATGCTGAAAAATGTTTTACCTTGGCATTATGAATGCCTCTTTTTGCTTTCCACAGCAATGCTGGCTGAATTTCAGTGCATTAAAAATGCAAATGACCACTGTAGTAGATCAACAGGGATTTGTTTTATAATTTTTTCCAATGAGGCAAAAAGGTGTGTTTATAGTCATGATTTATCTGTACTTCTTCTAGACCTGACAGGTAGGAAATAAAAAAAATGGTAAGTGTGCATTAATATGCACATGCACTTGTGGACACGTGTTTGGCTTAAGTTAACAGAGTGACAGAGAGTTATAGTAAAAAAAAAAAAAAGAAAGAAAAAGAAAAGACATTATGAGGATTATATCTCTATTTAAAAGCAAGTTTGCTTTGTATGCTTGACTGGAATTTGTGTGCGTGGGTGGAGGTGCGCATGTATGAGTGCGTGCAGAGGTGAAAATTGCTCAGACTTTTTCAGCTTAAGGTCATGTCTCAGATTTATTCTCTGCAATGTCACAGTCTTTTTTGCAGATCAACTAAGCAGCATCCTGCAATGAGTCAAAATCATAACGTAGTTATGTAGCAGTGAATTAATGAATATTCCTGATGGGGGGTTTTCTGTGTGTTTCTCAGAAGCTGCAAGTGAGCTATGTCTACTGTGGATAAAATTATGAAGAAGGATATTTCTACAGGATTATTTCCTTAAGAATTAAGGCTTGAAAAGCAGAAAATTATTTCTCAGCAAACACAGAGAACAGGAGAAATTATTCAGCCCTTTGAAAGCAAATAAATATGATAAAGTTGTGTAGAATCGCACAAGAGTGGTGAGTGAACTTGTTATTCATTCTTAAATATTAAGATTTTTATCCTAATAACTTTCGACATTCTATTCTACCTGTAATGGATTCCATTCATGCCTTTCTGTATTTAAAGAAACTAACACAGAAGTTGTCACAATAATAAACAGGTTTACTAGAAGGAAGAGATTTCTTTCTCACTTGACATTTGCTTTATTTAGACATTTGTGAATGTTTACAGTGGATAGCAAAGGGATAATAAAAAAATCAAGGAGTGCAAATGTCAATGAGTAAACCAAGACCAACAGAAGTCCCCAGGCAGACACAAACTGCTTATACAGAACTTTATTCAATTCAGTACAATTTTATTTATATAGTGCCAAATAACCACAAACAGTCACCTCAAGGCATTTCATATTGTAAGTTAAAGACCCTACAATAATTACAGAGAAAATCCAACAGTCAAAACAACCCCCTATGAGCCAGCACTTGGAGACAGTGGGAAGGAAAAACTCCATTTTAACAGAATCAAACCTCCAGCAGAAACAGGCTCAGGGAGGAGCAGTCATCTGCAGTGACCGGGTGGGGGGCAGGGGCAGGGAGACAGGACAAAAGACAGGCTGTGGAAGAGAGCCAGAGATTAAGCAGAGTGTTGTATAAACACAAGGTGAGTGAAAAAGAAATACTCAGTGCACCATGGGAAACCCTCAGCAGCCCAAGTCTATTGCAAAGTAACTAAGGAAGGATTCGTGGTCACCTGATCCAGCCCTAACTATAAGGAAAGTTTCAAGCCTAATAGAGCAGAGAGGGTGTCTGTCTCCTTAATCCAAACTTGGAGCTGGTCCCGCAGAAGAGGAGCCTGAAAGCTGAAGGCTTTCAGGCTCCTCTGTGGCAAATCAAAAATGATCTTTTTTTTTTTCTTTTTTTTAAACAGAGAAATAAATATGTTCACATAATCAGCATGTTTGACTCCTCCTGTGAACACATTTTCTTCAATGACTCTGCAGTCCCTTCAGCTCTGCAGAGCTTCGTGGCAGATTTTAGGTCACTGTTTGTGACTTGCCTGTTCCAGTTTTCTCTAACAGCTTTATTTAAGCTGCGGCAAACAGCTGTTTTCAACTGAAAAGCATTAAAAGCACACTATACACTACCTACACATCATCAAACATCTTGTAGACTGTTGAGACTGGCTGGTTGACAGATATGAGTATTGGTGGCAGACTAAAAGGAGAGTGAATATTGAACTTTCCCAAGGATATGACTTCAAACGTGTGAAATGACTGGAGAGTGATAGACAGTTCAATAAGTATTTATTGACAAACACTTGGAGTATCTTGCAGAATGCATTCGAAAAATCTGAAGTAACCCAATTTTCGATATGTGGAGGAGCACAAAGATCTAACCAGTAACATTACGGCTGCTGAGATTCTACTTGTGCATATGCAGCACATTATGAAATGTGTACACCAATAGTTTTAATGCATTCATCATGTTTCCTAAAACTAATTTATCTACACCAAAACAACACAAACAATGGCGCCATGCATTATGTCAGCTGATTGGTTTTATGACACTATCTGTTGACTGTATGCTCTATTTTCAGTGCTTCTATGCACAAATAGTGCAAAAACCAAATATCATAGCCTCTACTAAAGTACTGGATACACAAAAGCAATTATAAGCTAATTTCTAAGCCATCACTAATGTTGCTTTGTAAATACTGAATGTGTGAATAAGCTGCTGTTTGTTAACACAGGTTATTGTATGATCTGAAAGGATTCTAATGCTTCAGGATCTTACTTAAAGTCTTATTTTTGCAGCCACAACCAAAGGTTGCTATTATTGACAAGAAACCGTCTTTCATAGAGATTAAAACAGTAACTTCACAGCATCTCACAAAGTTCTTCAATTAACAGCACATCAAACTGCAATTAAACTTTCACCTTTAATTAAGTCGCAAACACAACATTCTTATTTTTTAAAGAGCCGTGTCAGACATCAATCATGTAAATGATAAAATAATTACATCCCCACTCCTGCTTACCAGCCGTGTACAGATACACCCAGTTGGGTCAAAACAAAGTGAAACAACACACTGAATCGCCACCTGTGAATGTCAGCGATGCTCATACCAACTCAATTTTTATAATAAACACTGCTGAAAAGCTGCAAAGCCTTTAATAAAGAACATCCCGA